>NC_140911.1:21805566-22060566 GCF_045865225.1 Trachurus japonicus
TAAGATATTTAAGCAACGTGGCAAATGAGAGAAGATGTAAAGAAAGAAAACAGGGAAGTGAGAGTGAAGGAGTGAGTGAGGAGGTGGGAGGAGATGTGTCAGGCCATCAGTCACACCTCCTCCCTGCTCCTCAGCATGCACAGGAGGTCAATGGTGATTTGCTGAGGACACGCTAAGCAAATAAAGCCCAAATTAAAAGTACATTAAGTGCTTGAAATGTAAACCTTTAGCGGGGGCCACAAACATTCAACTGTGCTCATTAAAACATTGTTTTAAACAGTTTTACACCGTAAAGATAACACGAGACAGGAGAGGCCACCCTACTTGTGGATGTGAGGAGTGTTTATTTACCCTCCTGAGGCCGTATATCACTGGAAGCAGCCAGTGAATAACCAGATGGCTTGAGACACACACAAACACACTTACAGACACTAAAATACAACAGCACACACACATAGTGCATGAATAAGTATGATATCTACATGCAAGTTGTGGAGCATCAGAATAAATGTCCTCTTTGTTTAAGATTTAGACATCAGGAAAGATCAGAACAAAGATGGCGTCCAGGGAAACAAACACAAATATAGAAATCTGTTGTATAAAATAACCAAACATAATCCAACTGTTGTTCATTGCACGGTAGGAAATACTGTAGCTTTTATCCCTTAGATGTTCAGAACGTCAAATAGGTCCAGGTTTTCTCATATAGCTCTTGAAAAACCACAACCATTCACAAGGCCCAATTATTCAGGCTGATTTAAGTTCAGTAACGTGAGATCACCACTTTATTTAGGTTAAAGGTCTCATATAAAAGTAGATGTGTTTATATTAAAGGTCCATACAGTATAATGGTAGATGTTTATAAAACTCTGTACAGTAAAAAGGTAGATGCCCGTGTGTGTTGTTATTACAAACCAGGTCTAGTTTCTATATCAATGCTGGGAAACTACCAAAGCCTCAGTCCACAGAGAAATGCAAACAGCCTGTACTGAAAAACGGAGCTTTGAAACCAGCTGTCAGGACTTCTGTGACTTTGTGATGTCACAACAAAGCAGTCACTAAGCCCAACCCACCGTCCAACTTATGCAGGGTTTGGTTTCTCTGAGCGTATTACCTGAGAACAGTCAGCAAATCAGAGGAGAGGTTCAGAGCCTCCTCTCCTCTGATTGGCTGACAAAGAGCTGTTGTAGAGAGAGAAACTGAGAGAGATGTGGAACTACACTGAGATGATCTTTTCATTTATCAACACAGAAGAAGAGTGGAAGGAGACGGTTTCCGGTCTTTGTGCTAAGCTAAGCTAAGCTAAGCTAAGCTAAGATAAAATAAGCTAAGCTAAGCTAACTTCACACCATTAGTCTGAGCACCTAACTAAACCAAACAAACACACTGAGCAGCTCCACATGCCGGTGACATTTACATGTGTGATAGTTCACTCTGGATCTCGCAGCAGCTTCCTGCAGCTTTGAAGTCAGTTCCAGAGAAGTTATGAGTAACAGAGTCATCTCTTTTCCCATCATTCCCTCTGAGCGCGAGTGGCTGACCCTCCTGACTCCCCTCCAGATGCTCTCTCTCTCGCTCTCTTAACTGCTTTTACCTCACAGGCCCATGAACAGTTGTGAGTGCATGTGCATGTGGACAATTTACAGTGTTCCCCCCTCCAGGAACCTCCAGACTGGTGTTTGACCTCCACTCCTCTGCCTCACATCTCCCAGCCCTCGCTCCACACTCTGTCTTCTCTCCTCAGCCACATGTCTCAGCTCTCTCCACTGAGCCTCCCCTGGATCCTGCTGCTGCTGCTCCTGTGTGAGTGTTTTTTCCTGACTAATCACTCAGTGAAAGCACCACAGTTCGTCTGCGCTGATTCGTATCAATGATCAGAACTGATTATACAGATACAGTCCTGCACTTACAACACTTCTCCACAGTTACCAAATATCAGGGTGAAACCTGCTCTCACGCTAGATTTACTCATGGGGCTGAGGTGATGGACATGATTGACAACAGAAAGTCCATTAATCAGGATTTTGTGCCAAAAACTAACATCTCAAAAGTAAATTCATGATTTAAAAGATCCAATCTGTAAGTTAAATTCAACAAAATAAGTTTGAGTTGAAAGATTTCCCCCCCCTGACCCTTTTGTTCAACACACTCACAACTTGAAAGACATTACGTCAAACGCCATAAAGCTGTGAATCAAAAACTGAAACAGTATCAGAAAGTGAGAGAACCGATGTTAGAGCTCGTTTACCTTGTCCTTTATCTACGAAGCTGGTGATGGTGTTGGCCAGACCCGCTTCATGCAGCGCGCTGCTGTTCAGGTCCCCGGTGGACAGAGACCAGTACAGCGACAGCATGTAATCATGGGGAATCACCAGCGGCTGCTTGTGATGCGCCTCCCGCTCGCTCACTTTCAGGGCCTTGTAGCTGGATCCCCGCTGCGCCACCGGAGCCGCGTTCTGCTGCTGCTTCTGCACAAACGTGGCTCTGCGCTCCGGAGCTCCTGCTGCTGCCGCTGCTGCTCTTGCAGCAACTTTACCAAAGTTTCTCCCCGGTGAGCTACCGCCACCGCCACCGCCTCCACCTCCGCCTGCAGCAGCCAAAGTCCTGACTCCTTTTCCAGCTGCATGTGCGCTAAAAGCCGCGGGAGCGTGCGCTTTAATATGAGCGTCCCCGACGGGCATCCAGGAGCGCACAGCCTCTTTGCGCCCTAAACTGACCACCCTGTCCCGGTGCTGCTGTTGCTGCAGCTGTGCACGGTTCACCGGCACGGCCGCCTTGCGCTGTGCCGAGGATGAGGACGCAGATGCCACCGCAGTAGCTGTGCTTTTCACAACTGCCGCCTCGCCCTTGATCAGCGGTGGCACTGCGCGTATACGCGTGATCCTCGCCGGACTCACCGGTGACGGTTTCCACGTCCCAGTCCCAGTCCCGGTCACTGGCTGTCTGCCCGCCGTGAACGTGGCTCCGCCGATACCTCCACCGGTTCTTCCCTGAGCTTGTTCCGCGTCCCTGCCGCCTGTCTCTCCGAGCCGGTGGTGCTGATACTCGCTCGGTCTGGTCCGGCTGAGAGAACCGAGGACGGGGCGCAGGTAAATGAGAGTCCAGCAGCTCAACAGAAGACAAAGACGCTTCACGACTTTCATCCTAAAGCCCTTTTGCCTTTGGCCAGGCCGACATCGTAGTAAACCTCGGTCAATTCGGAATTACTGGACCTGTCCGGTGGAAAAGAGAAGTGGGAGCGGTCCGGTTCGGTCCCAGTCCTTCATCCTCTGAGCTTCCTCTCCGCTCTGTCAGAGGGGGGATGAATAAAAAGTGCCTTTCCCATCCGAAATGAACTGTGGACATATGCGAGGCTGTAAAAGCAAAGATGTGGACCAGAACTGGGTTTTATTAGCTGAAGAAACAAATCCTGCAAAGCCTCATTCTCCCATCCGTCATGTGTAAGAACCATAGTGCTGCAGAGATCCCGCCTGCGAGAGAGAGTGCAGAAATCCTGGAGGACTGAGCGGACTCGCGTTAAACCCAGCGCGGCTCATTCTGCTGGATATCTTGTAAGAAACTTCTTTAAATCCCACTTTTTTTTCCAAGAGAGGCAAGAATGGCGTAATGCCGCTGCCTCCGTTTTTTTTTTCTCTTTCCCCTCAAAGTTTGAACTCCGTCCAGTGAAAATATTTCACTCACACACCAACCTGCAGGTGCGCGAAAAAATCCTCCAACAAACCTGAAGCGCAGGAATTGGAAACGGAATTCCAGAAAGCCGTTTTAATTACCCCGTGATGTCATGCTGTCCAAAGTCATTTAACAGCAATATTTCTTCTCAAATCTTCCTCCCCTCTTTCCACCGATGACTCACCAAAGCACTAAGACTAAATGGCACAACCCCCCCACCTCACCCCCCAAGAAAGAATGAGAGAGTGAGAGAGAGCAAAGAAAAACTGCTGTCTGTCATTTTAAGTGAGTCGTTTTTTTCTTCCACTTTGTGTAAATAAAAAGATCAAGAGGAGTCAGGTGAAGTCAGGGACACAGCAATATGCTCAATTGAAAAGGTTAAATAACAGGAATGAATAGAGAATTAAAGTAGATGCTTTATGTCTGCTTTTTATACTGGATTGGTGAAAAAAACGTAACAAACAAAAAGTAATTTCAAAACACAAATAAATTATACAGGAGACATAGGTGTTTAGATATAAATATCTATATCTACCCGAAGTTCGACCCGAATTCCTCATTCCTTCAGGATGAAGATCCAGATGTTCCTTTAAATAAAATCATTAAATCTCTTGAGTTCACAGTAGAAATCCCTTATCAGATTCAAGCCAAAGCTTCATGTTATAAAAGCTGTATTAAACTGAAGGTTTGGTTGAATCGTCATTTATGTTGATTCTGTTCAAACTTTCATGGTCCCAGATAATGAAACTCACTGACGGAACAGATGATCCTCAGGCTTTTTATCTACTGGCAAAACTAATGACATCAGCATCAGCTGGATGTTGTAACTCTGGTGTCTCAGACACACAGGTGAGACTCTCAGGTGAACTATGAAGCACACAAAAAAACGAACAAAATTAACCTGCATCCTTGTGTGCTAAATATTGGCATGTTAGCATTGTCATTGCGAGCATGTGAACATTTAGCTACAAGTACCACTGTAACTGAGAGCAGCCCCACAAAGTGGAAAACTGTGTCTTGTTTTATAATCTGTCCCTAAATGGTGAATATCTAAGCCACGCCCCACAGCTAACATATTTACCAAAAAAGGAGATTCCCCACAATCAAAAACCAGTCACCTTACCACCTTTGTCCAAATTGCATTGTGTTGTTGTCTTATTATCTCTTTGTCAACCTGTGACTAAGGCTATACTCTAAACACAAATTCTAATGTTGCTTAACATTTGCTCTTAATGTTTAGTATCCAGTTAACCACATTTCCGGAGGAAATCTTTCTCTTATTGTTTGCCCCTTTTTCGACTGCCTCCATCCTTGTTGTGTTTTCAATATGGACATCAGGTGAGGGAGGCAAGACTCTAGCTGCTGGGCTTGAACGTTACTAAAGGAAAATGTCTGATATTGAAAAAAATAAAGAATCAGAGCTAAAAGAGGTCGCAGGGTCACGTTTTCAAACATGGCCTTGTGAACATCCACATTAACATTCTCTACTTTAATTTTCCTTCCTCCGCTAAAGGATGTTTGGGGGGTGGGGGCTTGGTTTTGATTCTGAAACTCTTTGCCAGTTTAATTTATGATGCCACGAGGAGCGCCAGCACAGTGTCATAAATTTAGTTTAGACCAAGCTCGAGGAATAATTAGCAGCCAGAAAGCTCGGGTTCAAACCTGGATACCTTGGCAGCGGCTTGGGGGTCTCTGGTGGTTTGTAACAGGAGCTGGTGTTCTGGTGCACAGTGTTTCTCTTTCCCTCTTTGCCTCTCTCTCCCTCGCCCTGGATCTCGGCCCTCGGCTCAGTATGAGGCTGTGATGGATGAACAGAAGTGATTGGATAATATGAGGCTGTCACAGATCACACATAAAATCAACCTGATCCAGTCAGTTCGACTAAACGGCCGAGGGATGTGAGCGGCGGCGACTGGGCCGAGGCTCAGTGACGGCTTCGTGTTTGCTTTAATTGTAAATTAAACCTCGGTGTAAAACATCTCGGCGGCATTAACACAGTCGGCTGTTGTTTCTCTCTCACCACACTGACTTTATATGCAGATAATTGCGACTAAAAACACATTTTGAACCACAAGTCAAAACATCAACTGTCTTTGATTTTGAAATTTACAGCTCCAAAAGCAAACGGCTAGAGCTGCAGGAATCAGTCCTCACTCAGACATGAGTTGGTATTTTAGCATCAGCACCAGCTCCTGAAGTCATAGATAGATCATAGATAGATTGATAAATGAATGAATTATTGGATAGATTAGAAAGAGATCCTTTCTATATACGTACGTATATGTATACACACATGTATATTCATCATGGTTGAGGAAACTGTAAAAATATTCTGCTGGTGTTGGTATGAATGTGACCATCATCTATCTACTGTCTCAAAGTTCCAAAGTTTGTGTTTTGTTTATTCACATAAACTCATACAGTTTCCTTGTGAATATAATGGGTCCAGATAAATGTAGTGAAAAACTAACAGAATGCATCTTTGATGTTTTCATGCTTTCTCACCTTCCCTGAGAGATGGTGCATGTCGGACGGGCACCTATGGGTCCGTGTTTTCGTCGGGGTGAATCAGAATGCAGGGGTAGCAGAACACTGCGTTAACTACTTTGCATCCTGCTAGCTACGTTGACATTTTCCACTCATATCAGCTCCATGAAAATCCATGGTTGTAGGTTTTCCCCCACCTTTGTAGAAACCTTTGACTTTCATGCTGCTGATTGGCGGTAATATTCAGACCTGGACCAGCATAATAAACTCTTTTTGTGCATGGCTCAGGGCGGTGCCCACTATCGCCCACTATTTCCCAGCTGCCCCATAGATAGATATATTAGATATATTGATGTCACAGTTGACCTTTAACCTTTCATAGATTCATCACCTTCACAGTTGATACTTCCTTTTGCAAAGCATCACCACCTTCATAAGAAAAAGTCAGAGCATACATAAAACTACAAGCTGCAAGTTCTGAGAACAAATACCTTCTTAATCTGACCTCCCCTTCTTGCCTGCTCCTCTCCTGCTCCTCATCTGGTAGGTGTCCATCATTTTGGAGACTGTGTTGCTGGGCTCTTTTCTCTTTGCCTACACTCCTGTACTGCCTTTAAAGCAGAAGTAAAGCGGAATATTTGTGTTAATATAAGTCTTAAATAGTTATATCTTCGATGGCAATCACTTACATAGAGTGTTTGGTCCGAAACACGGGTCTGTCAGTCACTCTGCTCTGCTGTAAGCTGAGGAGAAAACTTTCCTTGTATCCTACAACCTTTATCCAATGAGGAGAGAGAACTGCATGAAGGGCTGTGTGTGCAGCCAAGGTATGCGCGTGAATGTGGTGACGTAGGGACGAGGACCAATAGATCCATGACGAGGGCGGGGACTGCTAACTCCATCGGCTGACAAAAAGTGAAAAAACGACCGGATCGCTTACTTCTGCTTTAATTATGCAAACTGCCATTAAAGCTTTGAAACAAATTCTAGTCCTGAATCATCCTGTATTTGGATATTGGTTGGTTAAATGTCTTGGGTCTTCACCTAACCCCTTAAACAGCCTTGAGATAATGTATAATGTATATGTAAGCGTTATACAAATAAACCAAAATTGAATTAAAGACTCCCACTGACTTTTAGTTGTGGGAATTAGGGTAAGGCTACATTGAGCTTCATTTATTCTTTGGGACCCATGTTATGACCCACAGCAGCTACGTGCACAGAAACAGAGACCAAGTGCAGCTCGACCGATCCAGGTACCTGCAACGGAAACATGGAAGCAAACACCTGTTCAACGTGTCTATTTTGGTCGTTCTGAGTCCCAGTGGAAGCTCCATTATATCAGTGGACAGTGTGACGAATGTTTCCAGTATCGGCCCACTGACACATGTGTCCGGTCAAACTATGAATATTCTATATTTCCTGCCATCAAAACAAACTTTTTTTTTTTACTCCAGACGATGATGTTTTATAAACACAGCAGCAGATTTCCACCGTGTCCCGGTGACAACAGGACGTGTCTCCTGGCGCAGGCTCACAGTGGTGGAGGGAGGGTGGCTGCTAACAAATTTACTCTTTATTTTATTGGTCTAACCTCATGGCAGACGCTGTCTCGCTGTGTGGTTGAGCAGCATCACTCACCCCTGTCTGTCTAAATATCAGCAGTGCAGCCTACACACACCATCTGCCTCACTGAGTTATTATCGTCGCCGCGTGGCGAAACCCGGCGGCCAGGAGGCAGAGGATAGGATGTTTAAAATAAAACTCCATGTATGCAAGAACAACAAAATTAAAAAAAACAATAAAACAATTAACAACAGCCTCATATAAGAGATATTTGTTCAAAAAACAATATCATTCACAACATCTTAAGGTCAGTTCACCCCTGTCTTTCCATTGACTTTTGAGTTGCCTTCTCAACAGAGAAAAAAAAAGTTGTTTCCTCAATATCTCTATGATCAATATCCAGGTGATCAGATTAGTTTTAGAGGCAGAAGTAGTGTTGACTGAGCCAGAACAGCTAGAGATCAGTGTGTGTTGGGATCATGCCATTAGCGTGTCAACGTGTTGACAAAGAGGCAACCTCAAGTGCTTACCGTAAGTGCTAAAAGCTGCAGTTCATTTAATGACCACTAGAGTTTGTTTTCAATAGTGAGTCAGTCCCAACAGACTCCAAAGTTAAAATGTTCAACTTAAAGGAACAACGAGGAGTTTTGGAAAAGCGAAGCGTTTTCACACTACATTTATGAGCCTCCGCGCGCACCGTACATTTCTTTGACCAGCGCAAGACGGACTCATGTTTTCATTCACCAATAATTAAAGTCAGAGGTTCAAAGAGGTTCACATACCACCGTAGTTCCGACCATAAACGGCGATGCGGCTGCATTATCCTCATGACTCGCCACGAAGGAAACGCTGGTCGGCTCGACCAGCATTTCCGCCACCACTAATAATAACAAAATAACGATAGAGACAGAACGATATATTTATCGAAAATGGGCCCATTAACAAGTGTGGGTAGCGGAGATTCATCCACATTAACGTGAGACTTTTTTATAACCAAATAGAAACTCCTCGTTGTCCCTTTAACAGCAGATATGTTTACAGCCTGGTGCCATGACTGTTTAAAGAACTCACCTGTTAACATAATTAACAACTGAATGGAGAATTGTAGATGTGGCCTCTTTCAGTGTTAGGCATTGGGCTAATGCATAACATTTTTAATTGCTACCTATAGCTTATGATAGCTAAAATAGTATTGTTGTCATAAAATCTGTTAAATGTTTTACCACTTATGTTTTAGCTTCAGGTGCAGCTCCACCTGATTAAAGCAAAGACTGACTGTAATCAGATTTGACCATAAATACAATGTTGTAAAACACATTATGTTCCTTTCTAAGATTGTACAGTGTAAGTATATTTTACTTAAATTCTGCAGTTACTTAAACAAAGTGAAAGTAATGTAAAAACAAAAGGTAGCCTACTGTATATCTAGAGAATGGTCTGAGCATGAAATGTAGTTCAAACTGTCTGATATACAGTAAGCATGAGGGAAATGGGCAATTGATGTTACTTTGGGAGTGTGACTAAGAATTCCAGGTAAGATGGGTATTTTGCAAACAAAAACCATAATGACCTTCCACAAACATTGTTCCATATTAATTTTACAAAATGTTCTTTGTCTTGCTTCCCTAATGTGTTCAAAATAAATAAGTAAAAGTTCCTCAGTTACTCACTAATAAGTCACTCCCTGCTCTTTAATCTTTCCTTAATATTTTTGGACATTAAGTTTGATATTTTCAACCTGATATGACTTTTTGTTTTTCTTTGTCTTTTTAGTTTAAGCCTTATTTTCTTTTAGTTTTTGTATTTCAAATTTCAATTTTTTTTTATTTACTTTGTCTTTTTTGACAATACTGTAGGGTTGGAATTGAATAAATACTACTTTAAATTGATCCGTTCTTGTACTGTTTATTGTTTTAAAATCACAATCAGTAATCTAACCCTTTTTCTTTATTTTTCTAAATAAAATGTTACATCCATGAGCCTTCTTTGTTTAATTTCAGTTTGCTTTATTTTCTTATCTTAATTTTGGCATGGGAGCTATAACCAAACAAGAAGAGTTGATATAAATCAAAATAAAGACCTATGTCTAACTTCAGACTCTTAATTAAAGGCCTATAGTCTGATATCTCACTTTAAAGGGAGATAAGGTCATTAATTTTGATAGATATATTGTAATCCTATTTAGCCTATGGAGACAGAATGAAAATAGTTTAAATGATAAAATTGCATAATACTATAATTTATATAAACTAATAGTTACTTATAAATGTAGTACTACTTATATTATACATTATACAGAATATACAGAATCTTCTCAGCAAACACCTTTCCTAATTTCTGTTTCTACTTGCCTGTGCATTTGATGACACATTTAATGTTACCTATCCCTTACCTAAATTTAACCCCTTACCCGTTTAAAGAATATTTTATTAATTTCCCTAACCTTTTCATACGCATGTTCAATTTTGTTTAGTAATATGTCTATTTCTGTTTATCCTCGTTATTTTCGGGTGCGGCACCAGCCCTATAGTTTGTCTGATCTCCCTAGCTCCTCCTTAATCAATTAACTTATTTGCCTTTTGTTTATGTCTAACCTTTGATAGAAAAAACACATACTCCTGTGCGCCATGTACATTTCATGAATAACCATCATACATTTTAAACGAGGAGACCGATGGAGCTTCCCTGCCCTGTGTGTCTGGACTCTGACTCTCACATATTGTAATAATGTGAAGCTCTTTTGCGCTGAAAGTTATGATTCATGACAGATTGTTGACAACTGTGTCATGCTAAATTTTTCTAAATGCGCTGTTGACATTAACTGGAGTGAAATGTTTGTCCCATTAAGGTTAAACTCAGGGACCATCTTTGCCTCTAAAGCAGCTGTACGTGTTGAGAGACGGTTGTTTGTCAGTTGGCTGCATCTGACCGCCGTCATGTGTTCTTGATGTCCCGGGTTTGACTCTGGCCCACCCGAGATCCTTTGTTGCATGTCTCCAGCTCCAAAAATGTCAACAAGTTATCAGTCAGAAATATTTCTGAACTCATGGTCCTGTGACCCAAAGGTAATGTTTCCCGGCTCCTGCATGCCACACGAGCCAGAGCCGCATAAGGGAAACCACATTTCCTCCAAACCTTTCTCCTTCTTCCTCTTCTTTGTAGACAGCTGGCCTCACAATCTGCTGTGCTCAACATTTTCTACACTGAAATCATTGGAGTGCATATGTCTGCATCCGGTGTGTCCTTAATGTTTACCTCCGACACAGGAGCTGCCTTCACATATATACAGTGCCTATAAAAAGTGTTGACACCCCCTCAGTGAGTGCCAGTGAGATCTTCAGGCCTGACACTGGTTCCCAGACGAGGACTGTTAATGTCTCTGGTGATCCGGTGCCACCACGAGGTCGACATTTGTGGTTTTTAGTAGAAATATCCCAACAACTACTGGTCGGGTTGCTATGAAATCCGGTTCAGACACTCATGGATTCCAGATGAGGGATATTAGTGTCTTTGGTGATTCTCACTCTTCATGTTGCTGTCATCATTGGCTGAACGTTTCACTTTCTCCAAGAAACAATAAATTAAAATAAAGCCTTTCATGTGTTTCTTCTCTGTGCCGCCTTAAGAAAGTTTCTGACAGATTTCCTTGTTTACAGCTCGTTTACAGCTTGTTTTGGTGAAATGTCCCTTTAGGACCAGAATAATAATAGTCCCTGGTTACTTCACTGCCCCGACTTCATCTGCTCCGAGTTAGGACTCAGTGTGTGCGCACGCATGCATGCGTGTGTGTTTGTGTAAATGTAATCCTGTGCATGTTCACCAGGCGTCACACGGTTAAACTTCTCGCTTTGATCAAAAGGAAGGGGGGGATTAGTACGTCAGGATGTGGGTGTGTGTGCGCTGCGTGACAGTGTGTCACCAGGTGGTTGAATCCATCACATAAACAATAAACAATGAACTACAGGTTTGAATCCCTGTCATACTTTGTTTATTAGCATACTGTAAATAAACTGAGATGGTAATCCTTGTGTTTCCTCAAAATATGAGAACATTAAATTCATATAAAGGTATTCCCTGTTCAGAAAAATAACTTAATCTTCTGCTTTGTGTTTACAACTCAGTGTTACACATAACAGACAAAAATATTGTACTTTCTATTTCCCAAATTCTTATTATTTTGACCATTTTACAATGACTGGGCTGAAATAAACAATACGTAAGTTAACCATAAACAAAAAGGTACATTCATAGAAAATTAAGTCTTATCACTTATAATCCATTGTTCATAGGAATCAGTTATATTTATAAATGATTTAAATATTGTAGCAACCCTGTACTGTTTACAGTTCACTGTCAATCACGTAGCATGGCATGGCTGTATATAGGCTAGGTCGGCCTTCTTATATAGCCAAAAAAGCTTAGCTACTTTGCAATAATATTTTATATTAATTTCAAAAAAATGAGAAGCTTATAAAACACAGCACATTGTTCACCTCTTACAAAACAGAGTCTGTGGATTGTTAGCAGCTCTACCACAGAGACATTTCCCCTCTGAACGTCTCCCATGGCTTCATCTCGACTGTTTAACGCCGAAAGAACATTTTTAATCTAATATTGCACCCCAAAAGCAGAAACTTTAAGGACAAGTCCAAAAACACATTTGAGTTATCAGAACATTTTTGTTTTTTCATTCCTCTCATATGAATCACCTGAAGCCACTTTACATTTTTCCCGTGACCCTTGACCCCTCTGATCTGACCCCAAGGTTTGAAACAACTGGACAAAACTGAATAACTGTAAGTAAATTAAAATAAAAAGTAAAATCTAAAATCAAATCAAGTGGCAACTGATCTTATACAATATTGGACACACCTTTACTTTTTATACGTTTTGTTGCTAATACTTCTGTGCTTGTACTGAGGAAGGATTTAAATGCATTACTTTTACATGTGCTGTAGTAGTGTTATGTTGCTACTTAAACTTCAGTAGAGGGTCTGAATACTTCCTCTTGTGTTAAACTCAATGCTCTTCTTCTTCACACGTTTTTCTTCTTGTTATCAGATGTTTGTTTTCATTTCCATTTATTTAAAAAAGAACCTTTTACCTCGGCTTCTTGGAAATGACTCCATCAAGACTCCTTTTGCTTTTCACTGCAGCACTTAATCCTTCATCATGCCCTGATGTGCCCTGCTCCCTGACGGAGGCTCTGCTCCCCGTCTTGTGGTTTCTGGAGCTCTGTAATTGACTTGAAACTGAATGCCACTCAGACCAGATGCTCTTCCAGTGCCCCCTTTAGGCTAATATAAGCCAGGGCCTCCTCATGGAACAAATTGAGAACATCCAGTCCTTGGTGAGGAGTTTACAGGTTGCAGGTGGGCCAAACAATGTGACATGGATCACTGCGCGAGTCTGTTTATTAGTTTCTTCATTGCTCACTGAAAACTCTCCCTGGAGGTGGAGTGGAGGTGGAGGAGGAGGTGGAGAGGGGGCAGGAGAATGACTGCCGCTCAGGGCCCACGGATCCTCTGACATGGCAGAGAGACATATAGAGACAAAGAGAGGAGAGACCCAAACATGGAAACTGTGACAAGTCTGGACATGGTGGGTGAACTGTAAACCTTTTGTGGAGACCCTCATAGGGTGCTACGTTACTCAGGGGCAGGAAAAAAAAAAGATTGAGGGTTAAAATGCAGAGGGAGAAACAAAGACCCACTGCATTCACGTCAGTGTGTTTAATTGCTGTTATAAGAAACAATATGTTGGTTATATACAGTATGACCCACCTGTGTCCTGGAACACGTCTGTCAAACAAGTTGATTTCACTAAGCTTCTTTTACGAATGTGGTAACACTTAACTACACACTAGTAAGTTCATCATTAAATATTCCTTTTTTGTATTTTCATAGCTAATAAACAATTGATTCAGCATTTTTAAATCAATATTATATGAATGACAATCCAATTATTTGGGAGACATCAGTGGTTCATGAGATCATTTATAAAATGGAGAAAAATGATTAACAAACTGTGTTGATGGATGTTTTGTAAAACAAGTGGTAACTAAATTAATCATGAATTGCAGAATTACATAGGCTATGTACAGTATGTACAGCAGCGATGTTCATGGGAATAGTTTGCCAATCACTTTCTGGCACTTTATAAATGATCTTCTGAACCACAGACATCTTCTAAATAATTGGTTTGTAATTGATATAATGTTTAATTTATAAATCCATAATTTATTAAGATAAAAACACAATCACTGCAAACATTATAGATGAGCTTAAATCCTAGACATGTATTACTAAATTAGTACAAGTGTAGGAAATACCTTATAAATTAAGCATTCAAAGTGTTTATTATCGTATGCACAGTAGGAAGCAATGTTTCTCTGTACAATGAAATTCTTGAATTTTAGTATAAAAATAGATACAAAAAGAAGCATTTAAATACATTTAAATACAAGATTATAGACAAACAACAAATAAAAGTTAAAGGTACATTGTGTAGGAATTACTCCCATCTAGCGTTGTGGTTGTATATTTCATGCTGCATTCACGTGAAATTGGGCAGACGGCAGATGGACGACAGCCGCTGCACGTAACGGCATAAACAAGCCTCTATGTAAACAAGTGGTCCGTCAGCACGAGGCAAAACAATACACGTGACAATATGTTGTCATGGCGATGTCGTATTGTTTACCTGACCCACGTTTTACCGGCTTTCTATGGACTTCTGTGACTAAAATGATGTCTGGTTTGTTACCGACGGCCGTCTGCCCGACTGCAGGTGAATGCAGCATCAGTGTAACGCTCCATTCCTCCTCACTGCGTTACCGCGGTGACTTTTCACAGACGCCACCTCGACCTGAGCCGACAGCTCCGGTGTCTCCGGTGAGTTTCCGTGGTTTCCTTCCGTCACGCTGCCACAAACGTAAAAACATGGCGACACGACATGGCAGCCAGCACCGAGCTTACCCGCTCTATGTAAATAATTATGAATGATATGAACGGCAAATTCAGAGCTTACCGGAACACTTCAGTTTGTTGATGGGGGGGATTACTGATTAATGAAAAACATACTTTTAAATGAAATAATAGATTTTCATGAATAGATAATAGGAGAAGTTACACAATGTCCCTTTAAGTTGCAGCAATGAAATATGCAATTGCACATGTGCAGACCGAGAGTGCACTAATGAGGTAGCCTGTGGTTATTAACTGGTATCAGCTGTTTGGGAGTCTGATGGCAGAGGGAAAGAAAGTGTTCTCAGGATGGAAGTCCTGCATTTCACACTTCTGTACCTAAGTGTGAACAGCCCGCGCTGAGGGTGGGTGGGGTCTTTGAGAATGGATTAGCTCTTCCGAGCCATTGTTGGGCCTTTTTGTCCAACTGTGTGGTGTTGAATATCCAGGTGAGGTCCGCACTGATGTGGACGCCCAGGTATTTAAAGCTGCTCATCCTCTCCACTGCAAGCTCCCGGATGTATGGAGTATGGATTATACTTCTGTAGCCTACTTGGTCAGGTGACCGTCACCTGATAGTGTTAGACACTTTATATTTTATTTTATACTCCTGTACTTTTCTGTCAGGTGATTGTCTGCCTATCCATGGGGGCAAACTGTCTTTTTTTCTACTTTATTCATTTACTATTGTTTTATCCTAGGTTTTAACAATGCTGTCTACTGCTGCTGAGCTCTTGTTTGCCAATGTGGTTTCTTTAGGTGGTGACTACCACCTTTTTCCGAACGTCAAAAACGTAAGCCGGTTTCGCTCTTCCGGTGGAATTTTATGTTTACATTTCCATGATTTCGGTAGTCGCGGTAAATGCATGGATTTTTTTTTCAATGAAAATCTGTAGAACACATGGATCATCACACCAGCTTTTAACAATGGATATCACACAAATTGACATCCATGTTAAGAGCCAGCGTTAATAGATCCACGTGTTTACCGCAACTATGACAACAACTGAAAACCATGGAAATGTACAATTCCAACGGAAATGCAAAACCGGCTTCCGGTTTTGACCATAGATGAACATCAGAAAAAGGTTAGGGTTTATGTGTTTTGTCACACATTCAGAGGGATACACTTTGAGAAGGAAACAAATGAAAAGATGCACCATAAAGCTACTATATCAGATCGAGGGGATGTATAGTATAGTATAAATCCAAAATAATCATTACATTTATTTTGGTTTCGACATCAGAAAGCTGATGGCATTCATTAAAGGCTGTAATAAAATTATGGCTTTCACCCTTAAGCTGCAGTAGTGTCAAGTGGCCATATGCTGAGAGGGTTGATCCTGAGAGAAAGGGCTCCTTCTCTTGGCCAGAGAGGCCTTGCTTTTCCACCTGAGCCACAGGTGTTTGCTTAACGTGCCTGTGGTTTGAGCGGCTGCAGCTCCGTCATTTACCATCACCCTGGAAATGTTGACTTTTACCTCTGCTCCTCCCTGAAGCTGCCAGCCCAGGGGAAAAGAAAAACCCACTCTGGCTCCCGATAAACTGTGTGTGTAAACATTGCCCCCGTATGTGTGTGTTATGATGATGATGATGGTGCCGATGCTGGTGGTGATGATTGTGGCCTATCACCTTCCACGGCCGCCCTTTCCTTTGACGCACTGTGGAAACGTGTGGCTGTGGAAATGACTGCAGGCAGCACAGCTCGGTAACATGATGATGAAAAATGGCAGCGTGTGCGCAGGTGTTTCTGTGTTTTCACAGGGGAGAAGTGAGAGCAGGTCTGTCACAGCGTCGAGGTGAAACACACACTTTGTTTCTGCTTCTGTGTGGAGAAATGCTGAGCTTTTCATTAAGAGGAAGAGTTTGACATTTTGGAAAATAAACCTAAAAGCTAGCTAAGAGCTAAGAAATAGCTATTTTGATTGATACCACTCATATCTGTACTGTAAATATAACTAGCATCTGGTAGCTATCTTCAGTTGGCTATTTCTTAAGTCAAGAAGTATTGAACATAATCCGCCCAGCCTGGTCCAGGTCATGGACATTCATGCTACTAATTGTAAGGAGGTATACATATTCACCGTGTCCATGCTACTTAAACATGTCAGTTTTGCCATGTTTATTTGTATGCAAGTTTTTCTGGTGTTTTCTGACCTCTGAAGCTGAGACTTTTTTTAGAACCCATTTTAGTTTGAAAACCCTGGGGTTGTGTTTTAGGACAGGAAAAAATGGCAACCTAAGGATCTTATCGTCCACTTCTACCCAGACCGTATAGCAGTGTTTTTCAACCTTGGGGTCGGGACCCATGTGGGGTCACCTGGAAATCAAATGGGGTTGCCTGAAATGTCTAGTAGGCTAATTGATTAAAAAAAATTACTGGTTCTTTTTAAAAAACGAATTATTGTTATGATTAAAAACATCACACTCTATCTTAAACAACTGTATTCTATACTTTCACTTTCTCAAATATAAATTCAGTTCAAATGCAGCATATAGAAATATCTGAGCTGGCTCATCTTGATTGATGGCCGTAGTGACATGATGGCAGGGTCGCCAGAAATTTGTGATGTCAAAAATGGGGTTGAGGGCCAGTTTTGATTGACATTTTTGTTTTTGCAGTTAAAGCAGAAGTAAGTGATATATTTGTGTTAATATAAGTCTTAAATAGTTATATCTTCCGACAGCAATCACTTACATAGAGTGTTTGGACTGAAACACGGGTCTGTCAGTCCCTCTGCTCTGCTCTGAGCCGAAGAGAAAACATTTATCGTATCCTACAGTTTTTATCCAATGAGGAGAGAGAACGGCATGCAGGGCTGTGTGTGCAGCCAAGGAACGCCGTGAATGTGGCGACGTAGGGATGAGGACTGTTATGGTGCGTTCAAGGAAACTCGTGTTTTTCCGACCGTGAAGTGGTACCAGTTCGATCGGGTACGAGTTCACCGGTCGGAAGTTACGAGTGGCCGTTATAGTGACTTTCACCGGTAAAACAGGTCGGAAAAACACGAGTGGGTTGCCTGGAACGCTACAAAGTCGTAAGTTGTGACTTGAAGCTGTAATTTACGATTTCAAAAGCCTGCCTGGAACGCAGCATTAGCGAAAACGACCGGACCAGTTACTTCTGCTTTAAATTCTACATTTTAACACTACATTTGGCTTTGCTGTCTTGAGCTATTCATTTTTAGGTGCGTTTGTGTGAATGTAGATTATTTCAGATACAGAGCAACAAAGCTTGTCTGGACTTTTAAAGCTGTATAGAAAAGAAAATTGAATTTGAGCCCACTGTGGGTCTTAACATTAGTGTAATAACTCATCTATCAGACGATGTAGGCCAAACTTTGTGCAAAATTCTATTTTCGAGTAAATCCGGGATGAAAGTGTGGTATTTCTTTTTCGCATTGGATAATGCAGGCGCACGGATTATACGTCACGCTGCACACGATTCATCAGCCACTGATATTGGATCCGCCATCTGTCAGTCAAACGTGTGAGACACACACACACACACACCGAGCTCGGTCTTGCCCCAAGCTTTGAATATCCCGCCCGCTCGATAATGACCAATCAAATTCGTTTTCCTTACACGGGTAAACTCGTGAAAACTCGGCGCAACAAACAGGACAAACGGCCATTTCTGAACACCTTTAAAAGAAGATTTCCTTAGTGTGTGGGAGGAGCCTCATTCAGCATCCTTAATTTCAGGCCTGACAAACATATCGATCTAATCTGTGACATTAGTTTTAGTCAGTAACCCTGGTCGTCCTCACAGATGCAGCCATGTTCACCTCACCTGTCTGACCTCTCCACCCGCCCCCACCCCCCAACCCCTCCTTCTTCAGCACATGGTCCTTGTATTACCTGGCATGCGAATGTGGCCGTTTATTTTCACGGGGATACGTTTTCTGGCGATCTCTGCCAGAGACAATATTATGCTGGAAATATACAGGTATTAACTGTTAAGATTTCAGATGGTCAAATAAACCAAAGTTGCCGGGCTCTGGCTCGGCCCAACAGAGAGGAGATTGTGTGTGAACAGCCCACTCCTAATGAAACACATGAGGGGGAAGCTGCTCAATCACTAATAATTACTCCTCCCTCCATCCCTCCATCCATCCATCCGTCCACCACTCTCCCTGTGTCTCCCTCGCCCCCGGTCCAGGTGATTTCCAACCAGCTCTCTCATTTATCTTCCCTGCCTTTGATTTCAATGTGACATTCATTTCACGCTCATTTCCTCTCAGCCTCTCGCTCGGCTGCTGCTGAGGCTGTGAAGGCTGGCCTTTCATGCGCAGCTCAGAGCCACTAAACAGTCTCTTATGCTCTGACCTTTAGCGGGCGGCGAGCTGCTGAGACAAACAGCGCTCAGCAGGATGTAAATGATGATGGATCTGTTCTGGCAAACTTCGGGGTTGAGTTACGCAGGAGCGGCTGCATGTGGTCACACTCAGGCTCTGACTGCAGATCTGTTGTTGCACACAGTGGGTTAAAAAGTATGACAAGATTAATTGCTGGACAGTTAATTAAGAGTTAATTACTGCTTTTGGTAAACTATTAATTTAAAAAATGGTCCAAGCGCTTTTACTGCGGCTAAACTCTTACGTTCAAGTATAAAGTGCAACCAGGTACTCCTGCTTTAATGGTGCATTTGTTCAGGCACTACAGGTTCCTTTGGCTCATTGTTACCTGTGTTTCCACGTCCCTGGAAGATTATGCAAATTATTCTAATGGAATATGGAAAAGAAACATTTTTTACTTCTCCCGGACCTCTTTGGCCCTGTGGATGATGTTGGGCTCACACAACCTCATTGATTGATCTTTTTGTCGCAGGTCACCAATTCCAAGTCCCACTGGATAACTGGATATCATCTTCCACTCAAATGCAGAGCAGGGCATCTTTCACATTCTTTCTCATCTCATCCTACTCACATCTTAAATCATGATGAAAAAACAGTTGTGAAATAACATGCTGTGATTACTCAACCAATCAAAAATGTGAAACACTGCAGACCTCTCCCTTCAAAGCTGCTGAACTGTTGGAAAGCATTAAGGGACCAGCTGCATCAAACAGTTCAAAGGCAGATCACCAAGAATCAACCAACAACATATAACATGGAAATAAGAGTGACATGCCACTGGTCTGACATATCAGCAACAAAACCATCAGCCTTGTGACCTTTGACCTCTCACAACAACAGAGCCATCACACATCCTTCAGTTGACCTTACTTCACACTGTTGCTGTCAGACTGCAGCTGAAGCTGTAAAAATACCACAAGGTGCTCTGATATTTTTACAGCTTCATGATGTTAATGATGCTGATGATAATAATGATGATGAAGTGTGCAGTAAAACTCACGGTAGCTTATCTAAGACATGCAGAATGTGACAACTTTAAAGTTACTTTCACACTTTTGTTTATTAATGATATCATCTTCATATTTAGGTTTATTGTCTTTCATTCTTTATTTTTATGATCTGTCTAAATTGCTTCAGTTCCCAAAAATCCTGAATTTCTTTGTATTGCTTTAATTTCCTCGTAATTTCCATGCCAATTTCTGTTGTTTTTATGTCTTATCTGTTTCTTACTGCTTTAACATGTTTGTGCCTTTGTTGGCTTTAATTCTTTTTTATCAGATACTGTGTTTCATGTTCCAGTGCTCATACCACTTTTCTCAATCACTTCGCTTTTATTTGTTTACTGTATCATCCACATCTTACAGTGGCTCCTCCTGGTCTCACTCTAAGTTTTGAGTCCTTGTGTATGGGTTTATTTCAGAAATCCTTTATTCTCATTGTACGGTATAGGCTAACAACCAAATTAGAAGTGCAACTCCTTATACTTACACTAAAATACATACAAACTACATACTAGACAGGCCCTAACCCATTCAACAAGTGACTAATAAATAATAAATAGAATATACTAAAGTGCAGTGTATAGGTAGAGATTTTGGAATTTAGAGCATGTCTTTGGTTCTTCTGTGATTGTTCTCTTGTGTGTTTTTGCTTTTAAGTCAAAGCATTTTATAAACACCTGTTATTAAAGGTGCTATGTAAATAAAATACTTATTTTTTGTTAGTGTCTTGAAAAGAGTGTGTGTCATGAACATGTCTGTTTTCCATTTGTTAATTATTATGTATTTGTTTTGGATAAAGATAACCTGATATCTGCATTAGTTTACATTGTAATACTTTGTATGTAAAGAGATAAAATGTGTTTTCTCAGCATCTCTGAGGCTAATAAGCTGTAAATTACATGACAGATAGACCTGCAGCAGTGACTGTAGGGGCACAGCCCCACCTAAAGGCAGTGATGGGTAATTCAATGGGTCTGAGTGCAAAAACTGCAGCGGGAGTGCATTTTTCTCTAATAACCTAAATTTGAGTTAAAATAAAACATAAATATTTGGCATTAAAATGCCAGATATTATTAAGCTGAATGCGCAGCATAGAAAATATAAGCCTAATGCATACACTGAGATTCATGCTGATATAAAACACATGGACCTCCTGCTGTCCCCATAGTGATGTGTTTTATTTGTTTATTTGGTAGAAATCATTATGTGTTAATGAACATCAGTAAAATACACAATGTAAACTGACAATTTAAAAAACAAAACAAACAAACAAAAAGCAAATTTACATCAACAGTCCCTGAGGTAACACAAAACAAGTCATAACAGGGCGGTGCGTGGCGCAGTGGTAAAGCGGCCGCCCCATAATTAAGGCTACAGTCCTCAACGCAGGTGCCCCCAATTCGAATCCCGCGTCGGGCAGACCTTTCCTGCATGCCATTCCCCCTCTCTCTGTCTCCCCCTTTCCTGTCTATCTCACTGTGTGCTATCCAATAAAGGCAAAATAAAGGGTTATAACACACTACAACAGATAAAGTATGAGGAACACAAAATAAAATAATAAACACACACACACACACACACACACACACACACACACACACACACACACACACACAATATAAAACAATAGCCTACATTTTGCTTTAGATGAGTCTTGAATGTTGGATATGTAGGAGACTTATTGTAAGTTGTAAGTTATTCCAATATCAGCTTCACAGCACAGTTTGCTTCGTAGTCGTCCTAGTACCAGTGCCACGGTCCACCCTCTGTTTAATGAATTACTGTAATTTAAAGTTGAGGTTTTTAACTGCTGATTTGCTTTGATGAGAGGACTGATGGACACAATATTATTTTCATTTTGACACCAAAAAAGCTGAATGAAATGAAATGAATCTGTAGATAGACTAACAAACAAACTGCTGTTTGCTCATTTTGTCACTGGAGATCATGTCAAGTCTTATTACAGTTGATCAAATAAGACTTTAATAAATGTCAAACAGCTTTGCAGTTGCTCATATGAAACAGTTTAAGTGCTAACGAATCAAGTGAAGATAAGTGAACCAGTTGGATCAAACATATAACAATCATATCAGAGAGGACTCAACAAACATGAGACAAGGAGAACGAAAGGTGGGGGGAAAAGCAGTATTAGTAGGCTAATAATTACTTTATTGAGTTATAAGTGAGTGAATTATTGTGAATTATACTTTTTTTTAAATGATGAATTAGTTAATAATACGATAATACGAAAAGAGAAAAGGTTAACTTAAACTGAACCAGGTGTGTGGATCTGTCGGGCCTCTGAATGTGAGATAAACTAAACTTTTTTCCACTGTATAGTCTTTGCATTAACTTTTCTGGGAAATCACCTGTTGACTCAGTGAGTGAGCAGCAGAGGGAGCTACAGCGTCAGTAGAGAAGCCTCAGCCACAACAAAACAGGAAAAGAAAAAAGACTCCTGTGTCAGCTGAATGCTGCTAACAGCCTGATATTTATGTAGCATGTTAATGTTAACGTTAACCTCAGTGCTACATAGTTACTATAGTGTGGAAGCAGACTCATATGACATGTTCCGGTTTCACATGTCTTAACTTTTACTCCCGTGGAAATCTGCAGATCAATAGTTGAGACAAGATCAAACCTTTGTTTTTCCCATGCTGGGGGATATTTACCTGTTAACGCAAAGGAAGTAGCCTACATAACAGCATAAAGTAGAAAAATAACAACTCAAACATCAATAAAAAAAAGGATGTATTTACAGGTAAAGGTGGGTGTGTATTTGCCTCTTATTTTAGTTCAAGAGCCAACTCCTTGATCAGACCAGTTTCAAAATCCCTCTGTGCCTTGATGAAACTGCCCCTTATCTTTCAGTCGCTGCCCACATGACTCAGTTCCTGTTTCGGACACTGACCATTACTCAGCAATTGAAATCCCTATGAGTTTCACGTTCCACACCATTTGAATATTCAGTTGTAAAATATGTTTTGACCTTTGGGGCTTCCTCCTCTTCTGAGATGACATATCTGCAATGGCTTCTTCACTTCTCTTATTCCTTTCCCTATGATACCAATAGACCTTTCCTAAAATGTCAGATGCAAAATGTACACAACAACACAAACAAACCCACACACTTTCGTTCACTTTGTATTTCTATGATCATTTTTTCCTTACAGGTTCGAGTGGACTGTCCATTACACAACAAACCAAGTGTGAGCAACAGGTGCTGTTTTCCCCGGTGGCCCTGAAGGCTCAATGTACTGAAACTTAAGAAAACAAATAAAAGCACTGATTCAAACTCAAGACCCCCCCCCCCACACACACACACACACTTTATATTTCATTTTTTCCCCAAGTCTCTCTCTGTTTTCAACAACTCCCTGGACTCTACTGCTGTTTGATAAGGAACAGCCCAACTCGCCCTCCCAGAAAAATGAAGACTGTTGATGTTACTCTTCAGTTTTCATACAGAACTGAGACAAAACATGGACATTAAACTCACTCTTATCTTTTCATTCTTTTCCGTATTTGCTCAATTTCTGCGACTGACTTTTTTCTAATATTGTGTTTTTTTTGTATTTTATTTTAACTGGTTATCTAAGTGGTTTGAAAATGACTCCAGGCTAGCTGTTTCTGGCTCGAGCTCAGTGCACTGCAACTTGAGAAAAAACACATGCAGAGACATAAATCTAAATTAAGGAAACAACAGAAGTGTGTTTCACTCAGGAAAATGGACGTGGCTGGAGTGCTTTTGTTCAATACTTAGAAGTTGTGAAGACAGCTACCAGCTTTTGGTGTTTGAAAATAAACTGAGTTTGTGTGATTTATTATTACATTAGTATCACAGATTCAGAACATGTACTATAGTCTTTAGCTGGGTCAGTCACTTTTTTGTGTTTCCAGAAACACTTCTGCCATGCTTCAAAACTGTTTTCTGAATTTGTGTATTTATATTTTGTCTTACTTTGTAGCGTGCTGAGCCCTTGGTGCCACTATGTACGTTGTTCCACTTTGAGCCCTGTTTTTGTTACGTAATAGATGAAAAATAGAAAATAAGGAAACCATGAAACATGGTGATTCATGGTACAATATGGTACACCTATTTGTTCTTGCAGTTCATTTATGTTATCAACCCTTATGATTTTAATTTCCCATCATATACACACACTTTACTTCAGTTTTACCTCAATTGGAACTTTACCTGTCACCTGAGAATCCAACTCTTTCTCTAAATCAGCCACACACGCACACACATGTTCACACACTTACACACGTTCCTGGTTTTTCCCTCCTCTGTCTGAAAGGGGAATTTACCTGCATTATCTTGTTTATCCAGCTGTTAATCTGATATGTTGCAGGGTGAAAGCGAGTGGAGCTTCCAGTTCGTGTGTGTTAAATTAACAGGAAGAAAGCTTAATCATAAAGTGACCACATAACCTCATCTACAGGGCTCTTGTATTAAAAAGCCCTAATCTGAGATCATTAAACCGTTACCTGGAAACAGTGTTTTACTGTAAAACACTGTACTGTAAATCAGCCCATGAATTTAACGTCATCTTAAATACAGATCTCACAGTTCTCATTTCAGGGAACAGAAAATCCACTGCCTCCAGCTGGAAAAAGGAGAAGCTGCTTCTGTTGGTAATCAAGGAGCCATTGTTTCAGAGAGGCTCAGAGCTTTGATGGTAAATCTGATTCTCTTATCATCCTGTGTGATCATTTTTACTTAAGTATCTACTTTTGCATTCCATCTAAAAAGCTTTGTACCTGTTCCCTGCATACGGACAATAAAGTTGGATGATCTATATAAAATGAACAGCTGGATGCCAACACACAGCCATACATCACACTGACCCACAGCCTCACATAGGCTACTTTATTGTAGACATTGTAAATACATCCTGAGCTAAATTAATTATGTTGGTTCTTCCTTATCAGATCACCATGACGAGATTTGCGTCACTGTAACATTAGTAAACACGGCCATTAATCACACTGTGACAGGGATGTTGATGTCAGTGGGAAAACAATGGCGTGACATTTTCCTTTATACAGCATAGTGACTAGGGAAAGTCCACATTTGTGTCTGTGGAGCAGGTGTAACCAACCAGGTGAGAAAAAGCTGAAAGCTCCAACTTCCTCTTTTAAACTGGCACACAATCCACCCACAACAAAACTATTTTGGAGCTCAACTTCACAAGGTGTGCCACATTTACTTATTTGTCTAACCCTGAGGTGTGCTGCACGCACGCACGCACGCACGCACACACGCACGCACGCACGCACACAAAACCCAAGACAAAGGCATGTTGTAATTGGGCATGTCTGGTGTGTGTGTGTGTGTGTGTGTGTGTGTGTTTTATAAGTTCTTATCTATGCTTGTGTTGCTTCATCGTCTGATACTCAGTCAAATAGTGACAGCAAAATAACTGAAAGGGCAAATTGCTCATGTTTTGTGCCAGTGGTAACTTAATTGTAAACTGGTGAATCGCTGGAGAGCTGACACACAGCTGAATTCACTAGGTTCAGGTTCACAACTCAGTGGTGTCGCTCAGAAATGCAAACAAAAGACACTGGTAAAAGCTCAAAACGGTTCTTTTCATTTAACCTAACCTGAAAAGTATAACACATGGCTCTATATTAAGGAGGATGTTGCCATGAAACATGTAAGGGTATGATATTTGTACATTTGTACATATGTACATGTACATCTACTGATTCTGATCAGTGGTCATCATCCAAAAATATATTTTTCTGTCCTCCTCTTTTATCTAAATACTTAAAGCAGAAGTAAGCGATCCGGTCGTTTTGGCTAACTTCCTGTCAGCCGATGGAGTTAGCAGCCCCCGCCCTCGTCCCTACGTCACCACATGCACGTGCATCCCATGGCTGCACACACAGAGAGGACCGCCCCTTTATGCCGTTCTCTCTCCTCATTGGATAAAGGTTGTAGGATACAAGGAAAGTTTTCTCCTCGGCTTACAACAGAGCAGAGTGACTGACAGACCCGTGTTTCAGACCAAACACTCTATATAAGTGATTGCTGTCGGAAGATATAACTATTTAAAACTTATATTAACACAAACATTCCGCTTACTTCTGCTTTAAGTAATCATTTTTAATAGTCATCGTCATTATCATCTAATGAGAGTAACTGAATGCTCCTAATTTAATCATAATGTGCAGAAATAACTGAGCATTTTAATTATAGGAGGGGGACATAGTAAATCAAGTGATTATACCTATAAAGGTTACGCTGGGAGAAAAAAACAACTATACTTTATTTTTTGTATGCAAATGCATACACTGTTGCTCAATATTTGAGCTTATGGGCTCAAATATTGATTTCTTAAAAATGTTTTGTTTCTATTATAGATAACCAATTAAGATGAAATAATTTGGCCTAAATTATATCTTTGGTTCAAACACATGCTGACAAATACAAAATAAACAAAGGCAATTATAAGTCATTTTATTGCCTTCTTTTTTCTTTCTTGATAAACCATGTTTGAAAAACAAAATTTGACTAATATTTAATTATTTTCAACTATAATTATTATTGTTAGGTGAGAATAGGCTAATTGTATGTTCAAAATTCTTAAAGAATTAAGATGAGGATTGTTCTCTTATTGTCTGTACAGTGTGTGAATCTTCATCATTTGTATATTTGATTGATTGATTATTATCTGTTAGGATACAGTTACATACATAAGGTTAGGGCCTATAACTTGTATACATTGTTACTCAAGAACCCTACTGACTAAAAATGTATTTGAAATTAATTAATTAAATATAATTAATTAAATTAAAAATCATTTTAAAATAAGGAAAACACCAAATAAAAACGGATAATATAGTGTGACTATTAATAGAATTGTAGTTGCAATGCTATTTATAGCAACGATCACTCGCTAATAACACAGTAGGATACTTAACAAACAGCATCTCAGGTGATGTCACTGTAAATGGTCACATGATCGACACCTAAATCAAAACCATAACAATGTGTCCCGTTGAGCTGCGGAAGAAAAGCGAAACGTCTATGATGCAAGAGGTGATGAAACGAAGTGGAGATGATAAGCAGGTAAACACAGGTGACAGTGACAGACGTGGTTTCCACAATAAAATCAGCTGCTTTAGTCTGGAAGAGTCCAGAGAGGAGGGAGAGCGAGAGAGGGGAACAGATGTGGGGAAAGTGAAAAAGGGGAAAGAGCGAAAGGGGGGAGGGACTTTTTACCGGAAGATGTCGTCAGTCGAAGAATTTCCATGAAGCAGCAGAAGCCCAGAGGCACCATGCAGCTTCCCTTTTACGGGAAAAACATGCGGAAAACGAAAGCCTACACGCTACCCAATGCAAAGACAGTTCTGATAGTAGCCTAATTATCACCCCACTCCATGATTTCACCGCTGTGGCATCAATATCAGACGAACTCTAACACATTTTCTATATAGGCTACTTTCTTGATATTCTACCGTGCCTGGTGTGGACAAAAATTATGTGGACACTCAAAATAATGTTATTGTTCATTTATCCTTTTGAGGCGAGAATAATCAAGACACTTTTCAATTAAAGTCCATTGCACCATCACAGGCAGTGATAATTAATCTAACACCCTGTGAATGAGTGTCAAATTCTACTGTATCATTAGGCTACTAACTTGTTATTTTGTAGGTTAATGTGCAGACAAACCAGTAAAATGGTGGCAACTTCAGATCTTTAGACAGACAGGCTAGATAGATAGATAGATAGATAGATAGATAGATAGATAGATAGATAGATAGATAGATAGATAGATAGATAGATAGATCCTACATACATACATAGCTACATACATACATTCATAGACACATACGGATAGACACTGTGATCCCTAATGTAGGATGTAGCCTAGTAAAAGTGAAAGATTTAAAAGTAGTAGCTTTTATTCATTTTACCATATGTGTTGTTTCAATTTCTATTACATTAATTGAATTTTCAAAAGAGTTGGTAAAACTTAAAAGTAAAAGTAAATATACCAAGTAGAATCGAATGGAAATACCTCAGTTTAGCACATTGAGTAATTAAAGTCATCACGTCATTGAAGTTGTGTAAAATGGTATGAGCCTTTATTTTGAAAGGCCCTCCCCTTAGTGCCGTCGCTAGGGGCGTGGCCACTTGTTGAGCGGATTTACCGTAAGTTAGGTAGAAGGCTGGAGCGTAAAACGCCGCCTCTCGACGCCGATTGGCTGACAGTTGAGGGTCTATATAAAGCGGCGGAGCTTGCGGAGTCCCGGTTAAGTGAACGAGACACCGGAGAGAGAGCTCAGAAGATAAACGAACAAGGTGATAAGAAGGTGTACAACCTGAGCTGTTCCGTTGGACTATATTTTGGGACGGAGACACGAAAACAAACTGAACCTGAAGATTCGGTTACTGGCACCACTTTGTCTCGTTTTTAAATCCCCGTTAAGCTAACGCAGCTTTTATATCAAGACTTTACTTTTGTTTTTTTAAAAGAAACAAACTTTAACGCTAACTAAAAGGACAACCATGCTGCACCTCTGCCTTGTGTTGATGCTGTCTGCCTCCGTTTTCTCAGAGTCGGTAAGTTGTCTCACTACACGTTTCTGAACAAATGAGCTAAAATTTAATTGGGAAAACTTGTGTTTTTGTTTTTTTCCCCCATTTGGGCAGCGCCAGCTATGCTAGGCTAGCAGTTAGGCTACTGAGTTAGCTTTGATTTAGCTTCAAAGGGAAAGTGGACGCTGAGTTTTGAAGGTTTTTTTACTGGAGATCAGACCAACGGGAAAACGTGTCTGGTTTTGTACAAAGTTGATAAGTTGGATGGTCCACAAAGCCCCGGTGTTGTTAGCTGCTTAGCTTCATGGCAAGAGCTCCAGTCCAGTGAGAGAGTGTTTGCCGGGGGAGAGAGGGTCGCACTGAGGCATCTGTAGACCGCTGCTATTATCCAGTATGAGGCCCCGATGGGGGAAGCTGGCAAGTCACTTTTCCTGCCTCTGATGGGCCAATTGCTGGGACATCTGGGGCTGCTTTTTCTGCTCTACTTGCTCCTTTTGATCAATTATCCTGAGCGAAAGTTGCCATACACCCTCAACACATAGCCTAAATGTAGATCCATACAAGTTTGTGAATGTTCATAAGGTTTTAATGCCTTATTTTCCCCCAAATGCAGCCAATTTAGTATCAGAAAAGAATGGTAAATCACAGTTAAGATCAGTTCTCACAGTTTATTTGGTTTACAAAATGATTGAAGATTATTGCCAAGTGTTATGGCCCATATAATCATGGTGTGGATACTAACAACATTAATGCTTAGTTTACAGTAAGTATCACTTTCAAATGAGACTTAGTAGTAGAAGTAAATGTTTGGTATGGTAGATGCCCTACTGAGAGTGCTTCATTGGGAACCACTGATAGCTTGGGGATAAGTAAAATAGTGTCTTGCTGTGTTGTGAAAAGCAAAAGGGCTGACTTAACACCAGAAGAATTTGTGTGTGGAGGAGCGTCACTGTGTTGGAGATGGCTGACTGATGTTATTTCACAAGGCACTGGAGATTTTCCCAGTCGTTTTCCTGACTTTGGAGAGTTATGCACTGTAATTATTTTCAGGGTGCGCCCTATCCTCATTTTGGCAGTTTACAGTTTTCTGTTTGTGTGGGCCTTTCCATTTTATATCACTTCTCTCCTGCTCACATAGCACTGGCACCTCTGTTCCTCTGTACCCAAGCTTTGTTTCTCCATTACCAGTTTACAAAAGAAGTCATGCTTTGACCCCATGCTGCAGCCATGTGATGTGTGTGTGTGTGTGTGTGTGTGTGTGTGTGTGGCCTGTGTGGTGTTGGTGGGCAGTTTGGTACAAAACACAGTTGAAATTTGTGGGTTCCTGGTTATAACAGTCATTCACTGTCCCACAGTGCCTGTAACCACTTACATGGCATATGCAAATATGGAGAGATGAATAACAGAGCTGCAACAATACATTGGTAACTATAGTGACAATCAGTTGATTGTTATAGTTGATTATCAATTAAAAAGAGTCCTCCTCCCATCTTCTTAAATGTAAATATTTTCTGTTTTTCTGTGGATTATATAAGGCATGAGGATGGGTGTTCTTTCTTTTCTGGTATTGATGAGCTGAAAGGATCAGGAACTATAGTTTTATAGTTTCTGTTAACCCTTTTTTCTATTTTGAAGTCTGCATGCAACACATCTTTGAAGAATAGTCGTAGAAACTTAGTGTTTACTAACTGTGTGTACGTGCATTATTCACATTGCATAGGTTAATATTACATTTAGTTTAAACCTTTGAGTACTCAATACATGGGCCTGAATCAATATTTACAGTCGGAATCAATCCACTCAATATAAAGCAAAGTAACTGAGAGTACGTTATTATTTTTGAGAGTGTTAGTTGAGCAGACTTTATTCTGTTGGTCTGATGGCAGCCATTTGGCCCTGCAGCTTTTGAATACTGATTTGTAATTGTGATGTCTGGGGCGCTAGTAAAAGCTCTACTGGATGCCACCCACACTCAAACACATGCACCCTGCCCTCCCAGTCAGCGCAGTTGGTCAGTGCAGATGGTGTGAAACGGCAGTAAATATCTAACTTCACCAGTCACTCTAGGATTGAGTTCATGTCTCTGGTATAAAGTCAGCGTTGCCTTTTTTAAAAAGTGGTTAAACAGAGAAGGAACATTTCAGAGATCTGAGTGTTGCATGCTTCAGTGTGACATATTGTGACGCATGGAAATTTCCCACGATGAAGCCAGCAGTGCTGGGGACACTAATCCCCAAATGAGGGGGTGAACTTCAGCGGTCTTCAGGCACGACACGCTGGTCGCTTGGCTCCACCTCGCCTTTACAATCTGTTACATTCCTCAAAGCCATGTAGCTTCTGCTTGCTCACTCTGCCTCATCTTGTTGTCCCCTCCCGTTCCCTTCTACCCTCTCTTCTTTCTTTTTTTGATTTCCCTTCTGGAATGTGACCTCTGGTGACCTTGACCAGCCCTCCTTGGGATTTTGCACACTTGGAGGGATCTCAATAGGGCCCAGGGGCCTTTTCATAAGGGACACTACTCTGCTCTAGGCTAACCCAGCATGGATACGTACACAGATTTCCCACAAAATTATGATTTTTCAAGTCTTTTCTTGTTCTTTTTGCTCCCCAAGTGAATTTTTCTTTTTTCTTTTTTGGCCTTTGCCTAATCTGTCCTTTGCTATCCATGTGATCAATTCTCATTCCTAGGTAGGCCTTGGCAGCCCTTCTCCCCCTTTTCTCTCTCTTTTCTGAACTTTCCTTTGATGGATACTTAGCCTCTGAGCTATGACAATCCTTCCCTCCACCTTCCTCTCCCTCCTTCCAGCCCTTTCTTCTCTCTACCCACTGAGGTCATTATTGGTATGTGGGTTTGGCGTTCCCAGCTAATCGATAACAATGTTTCCAATACCTGACAATGGTGCGTGCTCTGAATGCAAAAAAAGGGATCTTCTCTGTGGAACCACAGGCATGATTGGAATGTTTTTTATCAATGGATTGAGTCAGCCTTCTAGATGCCAGGAGACTTATCATTTTCTAATTCTGGGAAGTTATTGCTTCATTTAACAAAGTCTCTACCCACAGTGTTTTTTTTAATAAGTTGACCACTTTGATTTGCTGAGCTCTGGCCAGCTGAGCTCCACACAGTTTTATCAGTTTGTCCAAGATAGACCAGGACAAACAAATCCTGTTCTTCGTGGTATTTTTCCACTGGCCTCAGCATTTTCTGCCCATGTTTGGCCACTTATGGGAACACAAGTCACTGCAGGTCCTTGAGGACAAAGTATCGGCTGAAGGTTAAAGATGGAAAAGCAAGTTTTTGTATGTTGAGAGTGCACAAAGGAAGGACAGAGCTCTTGGATTGATTAATTACATACCTGTTATGTGCTGTGTATTGATAAAGTGCAATGGGAACAGACATGGTAAATGAAGGAGGATGCAGACTATGTTTCATATTGATAGCTCAACATTGACCATTGACAAATGGGTAAACTATTATGTCATTGTAAAGCTGTAAAAGTGCATTGAGCACAATTATGGCCCATCCCTGTCTATCTCTGTGTGCCTATCATTCATGATGCACAGAATCCTCTGAATCTAATTCTGTGTGAAAGATGCGACGCAAATAGTGACATCATTTTGACGTGCCGGATGGTTTAATGGCACTTGACTGGTAAATTAGCATCACCAGCTGTTTTATCTCCTTGAACCACCTCTCAAATTCCATCTACTAATCTTTGCATAACTTTAGTGGAAGGCCTAGATGGAAGGGGCAAAAAAAAATATCTACAAACAGTTTGGCTTTTATTTCAATTGGCAGCGTCAGAGCAGCTTCATTTACCAAATGTGCCTGTGGAAACAACTTTGGTGGTTAATCAGGGAAAAAAAAAATCCTCTTTGGCCTGGAGTTAATCCATGTTGCACCACCAAACCCCAGCTTGTTGCCTTTGGAGCCCCTGAGCTGAATCCATTTGTTATATCTTGTTGGAATGTCACTGGTTTTGCATTTAGACCCCCCCAAATCATTTGCACGCGAATGAGCCAGGTTTTTTTTTTTTAAGGAAGTTTTTTTTTTGTCTCTTTTGCATGATGGGGTGCACTGAAAGCCTGTGTGGTGAAAAGAACGTGGGGAAAGCAGGGAGAGAAAGAGGGAGCATGATAAATAGTATCACTAGGATGTAATAATGGTTCCTGCATTGCTGTCCGCTGGTCTATAAAATCCCTTTGGGCCGAGGAATGTTGGCACAGAGAGAGGAGGTTTTTGTCTTTCCTGCCTCTGATGGAGAGCAGTCGAGAATCTGATTCCCCCCCTCTGCCCGGCCTCTCCCTCCACCCCCTTTCAACCACTACATATTCTGGCAGTTGTAACGGGAACTATATGAATACGTTCAGGGCAGAAGTCGACCATAAAACCCCTCCTTTTCTGGTTATATCACTTTCAACCAACTCTTTTTTTTGACTCTTTGTGTTGGCTCTGCTTATAGCTAAACACACAGGCTGTTTGCGAGTTTTTAAAGACAGACAAAGCACTGATTTCAGATTGTGTGTGATTTGAAGCAGGAACTGATGACTAGTTTCACCCATCCACTTTCCTGCTGTCTAGGAGTATTCTTTTTTTTTTTTTTGAACATCTTTTCAGCTTTTTCCACCTGTAACTGATTTTTTCATTTCAACCTGTGTTGCTATAATCAGATTTTCAACCCTCCTAACAACATAATGTGACCTACCATGCATTGTTGACATCGACAGCCTGGGAAACTAGCACCAGTTTCTGTTGCGGCTTTGTGATGGAATAGCAAAACTCCAGAGACCCACGGCAGAACATGGAATATGATCCTCACTGTGTTTCCATTGGGAAATGTATCACCAAGCCTGGAGGGTGGCGGTTTGAAATAGGTCCCCCAACGCACTGTCATACTCCTGACAGATGGTTATTCCAGGCCTGGAGCCAGACTGTTAACAACTATCAGCACCGATGCACTTTGTGGTTCTTTTCCTGTATGTGACTTTTCAAAAAAAAGATAAAGGGGGGTGAGTATGAAATCTAATAATCAAAACGTGACGCCCTACGGCTGAAAGTTTTGTGCATCTCGGGGTGTGTGTGTCTGTGTGTGATGTTGAGGTGTTTTTGTTCTGCGAGGAACTGTTAGTTGACGACTTGAGGTTTGTTTCATTGCTGTGGTTTCTGCAGCTTTTCCTTGGTATAGGCTGACTGCATCAAGTAGAACTCCTCTGATGTTCTCTGGAAACATACACAACCAAACAAAACCAAATTGACCTAGCGTGTCACACATACACAAAGCCACCAGAGATAATAGCGGCTTTTAAAGGGCTTTTGGGTGGTATGAGGGCTTCCCCTTATTCAGACATCCTTCCTGACAAACGTGTCTCAATAATACAGTATGTCTTTGATGTGGTGTGTGTGTGTGCGTGCGCATGCAAGTGTGGCTCAGCAGTAATGTGTGTGTGTGTGTGTTTGTACGTGTCCCTGTGTCACTTTCTGTCTTTGCACTTGTGTGTATCAGAGTGTGTGAGGTCTTACCTCTCTACATCGGACCACCAGTGGCTCACTCAGCCGGCCCATGTGGCCACCACAGTCACTAAACCTATTGTCAACAACAGAGGCGGCCTTGTCCATTTCAAATCCACATAATTCAGCTCTGATTAACTTGTGCTAGTGTTAGGCCTTTGTGTGTGTCTGCACCACATGTTTCCGTCAGTCATGAAGTGATGGCGCTGCTGTTATCTTTGAGAGGATTACATTTTTAGTTGGATTTAGCAAAGAGATGCCACATGTTGTGAAACGGATAAAAATGCCTAATCTTCTCCCATAAGTACCCAGCTATGTAAACTTGAAGTAAGTTAAAGGGAAAACGAGTTGATAATGTTTGTTTTCCTCTTCATGCTTGGTGCTGTGATTGCAGCAGCTGGTTTCATACCCCGAACCTAGAAGCACCATAACAGGAGTTCATGGTGGCTTGGCCCAAACCTTTTAATTGCGTCTCTCTCTATGCGTCGAGCGCCTCGGCTGCGTTGTATACAGGACAAGAATGTAGTGGCCGACCGTGTGGCCAGGGCCTTGGCTTCTTATCCGACACAAATGGAGAGGCACATTCCTGGGTTTGCGCAACTTTGGACGGACACGTACACACAAAAGGAGTAGTTACTTGAGAAGATTGATGCAATCAAATATGAAGCAGCAGTGAGTTAACCCAGCTTAGAGTGAGCACAATATGGCAAACTGTGAGCTAAGTCTAATTTGCTATTTACTAGCAGTGTAAAATAAACTCTAAAGAGCACATGGTTGCTCATGTTGTGAGCCAGACAACTCAAGCATTGATATCTACTGGATGAAGTTGAAGATTAACCAACAACACAGACAGAAAGGCTAATCATGTCTGATTAAACATTGACACCATGTTAACGGCCGTCAGAGAAGCCGAGCTGTAATTTAAACCGAGATGAGACTTGTTCATGTTGTCTTTTTTTAAAAATAAATAATGAACGTACCAGTATGAATGAAGCTAAATTGAAGGTTGTTGACTGGAACCATGAACTAGAAGTGGAAGTGACCCACAGCCATGTGAGCTAAAGAGTGGACTTAAGCACCCCTTGTTGGAAATGAATGGCGGTTATTGTGACTAATCCTCCACTGTTAATAAATGGACATTCTCAACCTTAAAAAGCATAAATACGTCAGTTGTTTACTGGAATGGTTCACATTCATGCTTCTATTATTAAACACACAAGTTATTTGTCTTAGATGGATATTTCCTGTTTTCCTGCCTTTTTCTTATTACTTCCTGCCATTTAAGGCCTGAAGCCGATCCCTGGGCTGATAATAACTCCTCAGCAGCTTACATTTAGTCTATTGGGCTGTAATGTCTTTGATCCAAGGCAGTGATATGCCCGCCTGAGGGAGTGACATCAAAGAGTTTTGAAGTCGGAGGAGTAGTGAAGACATTAGAGAGGCACGGTTTCTGTACAAGTTCGTCTTGCTTCAGGCGTCTGGCTTATTTCTCCGTCAGTCATGGGTTTGGTAATAACAACGGGAACTGTCCGATCGACGTGGCAGCGCGGCTTCGTTTGCCGGGAGGGAGTGACCAATAAAAGGCCATTAACGATAAAACCGAGGACTGTCCCTCAGGTGGTGCTCATCAAAACTCAATTAGGCTTATCAGCAGAGGCTGAATAACTGCTGTCTGTTGCACAGCTGGCCGGTCTGAACAGCCTCCGTCTTATCTGACATGGTCAGGAAATGAACAGTCAAACAGGAGGCGAGTGGTCCGGGTCACTGTCAAAGTGAAACACTGCAACATTACTCACTCCACTCAGTAATATTTGACTTTGTGATAAAGAAAAACAGCTCAGACTGACTCAGATCAGATGTCTGCTTTATATCTGTTCAGCTGCCAGATTTTAGTCTCCATGTTACTTTACATTTAACCCCAGAATCTAATGCACAATCTAACAATCTTAAAAATGTAGTGTGATATAATTTCAATTATTTAAGCTGTTTTGTTTTTGAAAAATTGTGTCACTAGGATGGATGTGAGAGCTTAACCACTGCATGAGAAGCAAGCTTCACTTTCCATTTTTGAGAATTTTCAACCTGATCAGAATTAGTTTTTGATACAAACACTCAAATTTAATACAAATGTTCAATTGTTTTACTGAGCAAACACTGCAATTGTGATGGTGCTTCTAAATGACTTTGAACCATGTAACTTCCTGGTTCTTATAGTACAGTATCTGCAATTGGGTAAAGTGAACTTCAACTGTACAGTATTTTATCACTGGCGTTTTGTTCTCAGGGTCAGAAATGAAACCAATGTTTATACACACTGAAAACCCTACTCTACTTGGTGCCTCTGACACACTGATCTGAAGCCTGTCCTACATCTGCATGTTGTGACTTCTCTCTGCGTGTCATATGTCGTACGTAGGTGGAAACTTTGCGATAGATAGATGGGGGCATAGGTAGAAGGAATCCAGAGCGCCACTGTCAGAGTAAAGGTAAATGTCTATGCAATGCTGTGGGTGTTTATCAAAGGACAAGCCCAGGAAGGAAGGTGTCAGTCGGTCATGTTCTGGCCTGGTGAGCGACGGTTTGTGACTGTGCAGAGGATCAACTTTATGATTTTAACTAAGCAATGATCCCATTATAGATCATGCCTCATGGGGCCCTTTGGATCCATAAACCAAAGGCCTTATACTCAAGTGTGTGTGTGTGTGTGTGTGTCCCCTTTTGCAGAGTTACGTCAGGGGGTCAGAAGTGCATCTTACAAGCAGATCAGGCGACACAATACACGGTGCAAATCCTGCTGGTTCAAGTATCACCCAGCAGCAGCAGCAGGAGGGGGAGGGGGGAGTTGAAAAACAGGATGGGAAGAGGGAGTGAAAAGTGGGGAGGTAAAGGGAAGAGTAGCACTTTAGACCCAGACTCCGTTCCTAGTGTATTTTGGCTGCTGCCAAGAAGAAAGAAGAAACGAGGTTAGAAAACAACAATAATTGTCTCTTCTTGAAAAAGGTCAGGAGACGTTGGACATGACAAAGAATAAGGAAGCACATTCCTCCATGCTGGTGTTTCTTTTCTGTCTTTTCATACTCCGCGTCACCTCCACGCCGCTGTGTGAATGGAACAGATGCCTCTCTCTGTGTCGGCAGATGGAGGGATTGTTTCCCCAGTTTAATGAAGGGAGGCTGTTGGAGGCTTATCCCCAGTTACCTTGGTCATTGATATGCTCTCGAGGCGTCCACCCGCATTGTTCGGCGTCAATGGAAGGGACAGACCCAAAGGCCGGGTGGCGGGTGTCTTGACAGACTGCCTTTCAGTGAATGTGGACAATTGGGGGAACTGGAAAGTTTAGGACCTCCATGCTGAGATTGGCAGGATAAACAAGGTCGAGAGCCTGGACGGAGGTGTAAAGAGTGTCAGGATTTCAGGTTTTACCAGCTGCAGGGAGGCTTTGAATGTTGAGTCTGCATCTTAAAGTCAGTGTCACTATTGTAATATTAGTTTATTACATGTAACCACACAAGCATGAGTGAAGCACAAAATTAGCATTTTTTTATCCGATAAAAGCTGTTAAATCCGTTAGGAGCTACATCAGTTAGCTACTACTCAGCGATAATAATAACCAAGAAAGCAGCCATTTTTTCTATCATCACATAAAATATTTGCAACCATAAATCAATTAGTCTAATGATTAATTCTATCAGAGCCTAACATGATCTATTTCTGGCTTAATTTTTGGAGGCATCTGCTTTGTTTTCTTTTTAAGAAAAAACCCTTTTCCTTTACTATCTTCATAATTAGTCCTGAGGCAAACTGTTTCCTAGGGTTGATGTGTGTCGCATTGGTGGCTGTTTGACACAGCAAGTTGAAATGAGCTCTGTAATTAAGAGGCTTTCATTAAAAGAAACAAAGAGGAGCTTTGTTTGGCCGTGAGATGACTCGGAGCTTTGTGGTGCAGCATGAGTTGCAGATAAAAGCTGATCCAAACCGATAATCACTGTCTTAAGAGCATGTGTCATTGTCTGATGTGGGATTAAATTAAAATCAGCAGTTCGGATCAAATGAAGGCTTGAATCCTTCGTACCCTGGAAATTGAAGGCGATGAGCTTCGTTGTTGTTGTACAACGCCGGCAACGGAAATATGGTTCTCAGTATGTGGTTTCCAATACAGCCTGCATGTAGCCTACTGAACCAGCCACCATTCCGGCTCTGTCCTTCCTGCGTCCAATCAATGCGCACCTCATTACATATTAATACAATGAACATCCAGACCAGTCAAAACCTCACGCTTACTCTCACGAGAGAAAGTTGCCGTATGAAAAAGTGTCAGAACAAGCTCTATGTTTGATTTTTTTGTTTTTTTAAAATGTTTCTAATAAGTTTTAAGTATTAGCCTAATTCAAAGCAATTCAAGGGGGACTGGATACGTGATGACTCCTTTAAGAACCATTTGTTTTTCTCAGAGTCACTGGCTCCAGTCCACATCCGCCACATTAGGCAGAAATATTCAGCCACTGATGGACGACAGGATGGTGACGTGTATTTGGTTGCAACACATTAATCATGAGCTTTTAGCAGCACTAATCACTGCCGCCTATTCTTGTGCATGTATTGCACATGAAGTATTTCTTGTTGTTGTTCAGTAATCTCTCCTCCAGGATGTTTGGTCTGACTTTTGTGGCTTTTTCTGAACCACACTGCTCTGCTGTGAAACACGTAGCCACAGTTTGAGTCCATTAAGGCTTTGAACAGAATATTTCTCCTCTGAGATCATGTGTGGCAGTGACTCCGACTCTTAGGGTGTACTCACACTAGGCAATCGTACTGTGCCCAAGCACGTTTGCCCCCTAAAGTACGGATTATTTGGCTAGTGTGAGTGCAAGTGTACTGTCGCAACGCACTTCAAGTTCGTTCTCCATCACGCTTCTGCAACCGAACAAATTTTCATGTTTTCTTGAGTATCTCGTGGTGGGAAAGTTGTCCAAAGCTTCACCGGAGTCCAGTACCTGAGCAGCAGGCCGTCACGACCGAACAGACCTGAGTGTAACAAATCAGACGAGCTGTAAAATCACCATGTGAGAGCTGAGTTTCATGTTCTCCTGGTTACATAACCACAGCTCAGACACTTTCTCTGCTTTCTCTTTGCCACTCTGTGCAGCACATATTTCTTTTATTTGTACAGTAAGGCCGCCTCCCTCCTGCAGGGTTTCAATAAACCGTAAGAGTTTGCGATACTCGGCTTCGACATCTGGTCTCATCTTCTGTTCAGTCGTGGCCCTGATATCCCTGAACACATCGTAGGGTCAGAGCAGAGTGAACTTTTTGTCCTGTGGACTGAGTGAAACTTGGCCTGTGTCCCACTCTGTCTTTGCTTCTTGGGAGAATATAGAAACATCTGATAGTAAAATCAGCAGCTGCCGTCATGGCTTGACACTAACATGACAAAAACATACCAGAAGTCCCTCAGTGTTTGATGTACATTTTTCCCCTCCCCTGTTTTGGCCTGTTGGGACAGGCCTGCAGCACATTATGATGCTGTTCAGCCACCAGTCTGTTTGAGCACAGCTCTCCTGGGTATAGATGTACAGCCACATTTTACCACGATGGGGGGGTGAAAAGGTCAAGACCAGGAGAAGGGTTATTGACAATACAGGACGCTGACGGGGATGAACACAGTGGCTTCTCTGCTGTCTGACGTTGTCTTTCTTTTTGACTGTAACTTAATAATATCCATGATTAATGAAGAACAAACTTAAATTTTTACAGGTCCATCATTTCTTGACAATTTCCTTTTGAAGCTTAAGAAATATGTTACTCATAATATGGAACATTTAGGACTGCTCAGGTGGAACATTTCCTCTTATTCAAATGGAGTGAGTTGTTTCAGGTGAGCGGGACATGTGACGTTGAAGTGAGGAATTAATATTTACTAGGAAAGCAGGAAACACTTTGTTTTCTGCTATTGTAAACTTTAGACACATAATCTGCTTCAACCGGAGTGTGTATTGCAGTTACTTGAATGAGCAAACAGCCACACGCAGCTACAGTAAACAACATGTTTTCAGGCTCTTTAAATCTGTTTTGTCTCAGACCGAGAGAAGAACATGGCCTCAGGGGCTGCTGGAGTGAAATATTAGTGTTACGGGAAAGATTTGAGAGGTTTTTGAATGAGTCATGCTGGCTGTACGTGAGTGACTCTGATGAATCCACATTATTGTGTGAATGAGTGTGATTCTCTCTAATGTGACTCAGCGGGCTTGTCCCAACTCGCCACGGCAGCAGTCCACTTTCATCTGCACAGTAGCGAGGAAACGAAGAGCTGGCGGTCACCATTTTACAGAGAGACACACACTCATACTCACATTCACGCGCACACACACACAGCTCCCCTGTGGGTTTAAATGAGGACATAATGGAGCAGTGATCCACAACCAGGAATACTTGCTCCCCTGTTAGACAACTCATTAATAAGAAATTAAAGTTCTATGAAATATTAAATTAATGACATATTTTTATTTGTCAGGGAAATAAAAGTAGAACACGAAAAGTCGTCAACAAGTGAACATACGTGAATATTTATGACTGGACTGATGGATAAGTTGCTGAAAGTAGTTATGAATAAATAGTTGAAATAACTGTCTAAAGATTCAAGTAATATGTAAATCTGTAGAAATATGTTACAGTGTTGAACAACGTCCACTTTAGGGAGCCTGTTTATATCATAATTAGGTCTTTGGAAATGGACACAGACACACACTGAGACAGAAATGAAAAGGATTCTGGGTAAAGTAAAGAAGAGGAGTCACAGTATAAAATGGTTGCCGTTGTTTCAAGGTGCTGTGCAGTCACAATGAAACCCCCCTCCCCTACTCATATAGGTTACATTGTAAAGGCAGGGAGGATTACCTACACACACACACACACACACACACACGGTTACTATGCCAAGCACTTGAGCACACACACATAATACTGGGGGGCCCCGAGCAGGCTTTACCACAAGTTAACCCTTTAAAATGAAGACCCCCCCCCCCACTCCCTCCAACAAGACTCAGATGGAAGTAATTATGAGGGGAACTCATGATGTCAACACAACTCAATCTGTGTGTGTGTGTGTGTCTGCAAATGAGGATGTTGTGGGATGCCCAGGCATGTTCCCATTGTGGTTTGTGGCTTCTCTCCTCCGTAAATGGAAGTTTTCATTGGAGGAGCAGAAGAAAGAAAAATCTTTGTTTCTCTTTCTTCCTCTCTTCTCTGCAGCGTCTCTCTACTTTTCTGTTTAAGACAAATCACCATCTGTCTCCATGTGATCCTCTCTGTTATCAATCAGGCTTCAGTAGCTGTGACGAGGCCTCGAGGTAACGGCCTGCAGTCACACCAGTAGAAAACATACGAATAGGTGCTCATGTTTAGAGCCAAGTAACAATTATTTAAAATCACTTTATCTGTCACTTATTAGTTTAATAAACGTTTTTTTTGTGTTTTTTGTCAACGGAAAAACTCCCATTATTTTCCAAATCCATCTTTAAATGTTTAATCTTGTCAAACACCAGCCCTGAAATATTCAGTTGAACAAGTTTTCAAATAATCGGCTAATCAATGAATTGCCCATTTCTTTTGTTATGGCAAAACGGGTTCTTCCTTCACTACATTGGTTTTTTTAACCATCTATTTTTTATTGTTTTTTTCCACCATCTTGGCTTTTTTTTAGCTCCATTAGTTTAAACCACTTTGAAAACAAGATATAGCCTATTACTATATACACTCACACAGACTTGGGACATCAACTGAAGACACCATGTCTGTGGTGTCTTAATGGAATGAAAAGACTTTTAAATGAGCTGGTTTTAAACTTTTCTCACCTCGTTTTACCTCCACGGCCTCCTTAATGCTGATTAATCGTATGCATGTGCTGTGCTGTAATGATAATTAGGCTGATGGGTGTGCTTGTGCACGCCTGTGTGTGTGTGTGTGTGTGTGTGTGTGTGTGTGTGGTTGCTTTAATCCCATTTACACTGCTTACTGAGCAAATGGTCAATGAAATTAAGTGTGCTAATGTGATTAAAGGAGGTGGATGTGTCTACATTGTGTTAAGCTTCATGGTGATTACAGTGACAGTGATGAGTTGGCAAGTAACTTTATCATGATCCCGTGTTGTTGTCTTAGTCTTTATTCTCTTAGCAGCATGTGGAGCTGCAGTGATTTGGCTGCTTGCTGATCAGCAGCTACTTTTGGTTTGTTGGTGAAGCTGAGGGTGGAGCTACAGAAATAAATGAATCGTGAGTTCTTCTCTTTTGGAGGATGGAGGTGTTTCTGATTGGTCAGACCAGGTCTCCACACTGTGAACTAAAGTATCGCCGCAGTTATGGACTGGATCGCCATGGAAAGTGTTTGCAGGAATTCTGTTATTGTCATAATCCTCTAATGGCACCAGAGGGTCAAGTCTTATTTTTCTAACCCCTGACTTTTACCATAGTTTGCACTAAACATATTCCCGTCCGCTTTAGCAAACGTTAGCAGTGCTGGCCTGTTAAATGTCGACACTGTTTTCCCTCTGAGAAGCTGCTCCGTATTGCGTCCCTCTGACCCCTGGTCCTGTGTTGATGTCCCATCAGGTCAGGGAGACGGAGACATGGATGCCCATGAAAACCACACAGACGGTCGGCATGTCGACGCACCGGGACGACCTGGAGTCGTCAGGAGACTCAAACGGCTCCGACTTTGGCTTCACAGATGATGAAGACGACGACAGCGACTACTACGAGTACGAAGACGAGGAGCTCTCTGGGTCTGGAGATGGAGGTCAGTCCCTACAAAAACCTTTTTAAAATGAGTTGTTTTATTGTGTGACTATGGATCTTACATTCAAAATTGTTATTTTCAAGAGATTAAATTAAGAATCTGCCTCTCTCCATAGCAACAACTGAGTCTCCTGAGATGGACTCCAAGACGTCAGTGATGGTGAGTTGTCTCTAGCTGTTAATGAACATTTACTGAAGCTTAGCGTCCATTTACACGTCAGTTTATCAAGGTGGTGTTTTAATCTTCCTCCTCTCTTCACCCTCAGCCTGACGCCAGCGACAACAAGATCCCAGAGATGGAGCTGCCGGTGCGACCGACCATCAACGAGGTGGACATCGTTAAGAACAGTAACGAAATCCCCCAGCTGGGCAACGAGGCGAAGACCAACGATGAATACCCCATCAACGTCCTCATGTCCCACACCAGTGAAGACAGCATCTTGAACAAGACGGAGGTCCTGGCAGGTCAGTACGAACTAGATATGGTGAACATGTCGGACTGAGAGAGAAGATTCAGTCGACCAAAGTAAACACAGAGGTAGAGTCTTCTTCCACTCTTCCACTCTAACGTCTGGTTGTCCCCCTCCTGTCTCTTGCAGCTCTGATCGTGGGCGGAGCCGTCTGCCTGATGTTTGCTGTCCTCCTCATCCTACTGCTCATCTACCGCATGAAGAAGAAGGACGAGGGCAGCTACGACTTGGGGAAGAAGCCCATCTACAAGAAGGCCCCCACCACAGAGATCTATGCATAGACCCTTACCTCCGTTGACCCCCTGACCCCCCGCCCTCTGAGCCCCACCCTGACCTCACACACACACAAACACACACCTCACTCCCCTTTTTAAACCTCTTAAAAACCCAATCAAGGCCAGTTCTGGCCTCACAGTGCCTCATCATCATCATGATACCTCCCCCTCCTCCTTGTAACTGTTCCTCTGACCGTGCAGCGGAGTGACGCTCTGACCAATCAGGAGAGAAGCCCCGACAACACAACACAATCGATTGACTCCTCCTCCTCCTACCTGATGTGTGCTAATATTACTGGTGCTCTCTTAACCAATCAGAGGCTCCGTTGCCACTCCTGTCCCTCTTCGGCGTTTTTTTACCAAACAAGGAAAAAGGAGCAACAGGAGTGGACGACTTCAGCTGCAGTGCATCGTTTTTGTTTTTATCATTCATCCCAATGTTGGAAAAAAAAAATGACACAACTTGGAAACTGAGGACTCAAACTCCTCCTTCTCTTCTTCCTCTCTGTTCCTCTTCTTCTCTTCCTCCAATTTCCAGTTTAGAAACACTAACACTGTGCAATGATATTTGTCTCTGTATGGTACACATTAACAGTCCAGTTATTTATTTCCCCTCCTCCTCTTCCTCCTCCTCACCTGTTTTTTTTTTCTTTTGGACTGAAGCCTTTCACACGACTGAAGAAAATGACTGTTAAGTGAACATTTATATTTGATTTTTAATTTTTTTTTTTTTTTTTTAAACAAACTCCTTGTAATGCAGAGAGATTTAAGACATTTCAGTTTTTTCTATTAAAGAAAGAAAAGAGTTTTCAGAAAGCTGGTTTGATGCTGTCATCCATTAGAACTGATTTTATTTTCATCCTAAAACATAAGAGAGGGCCAAACTAGGTTTGTTTTTTGTTTTTAATGAAAATCTGCACAAATGGCTGAGTGAGCACTGACAAATGATTCAGCTCATGTTCTTCAAACTTCATTAAAACAACCTTTTTTAAAAAAACAAAAAAAACAAAGAAAAAAGCAGACTTTTCCTTTAAAGCGTCTGGCATATTCTTTATCTCCTCAAGGAGGGAAAGTCCCACCCCATCTGGCACGTAGCACCAGATAACTAAGCTAAACTAATCCGGAAAAAAATTTGCAAATACTGTATGACCCGGGTCATGCAGGTGAATGCAGCGTTGCCAGGTTGGAAGAGAAGTTCAAAAAGGAAGATGTTTTACCACTGTAATAATTACCACCGTGCCTCTGGGGCTTGTTTTCTGTTATTATGGTGAAGGCGAACCAGCAAGCTCCTGCAGGGTGACACACCTACATTCCTCATACACACACACACAGCTTAGTCATCTGTGAAGGCAGTGAAGACTCGACACCATGCCGAGCTGCTCTTTCACACCAACACTCTGGTTTAAAAGGAAACACACATTCTCATTCTCTTGTTTGTTTTTTTTAACTGAGTTAGATCAAATTGAAGCTACAGCCAGCTGCTACTTAGCTTAGCTTAGCACAAACACTGGAAGCGGGTGGAAACTGCTACCCTGGCTCTGCCCGGAACGGACCAGCACCTCCTGATGCTACTGTCTCTGTGTTAATGATGGTTAAAGACAAAAACACTGCACATGACCTTTAGAATAACTTTACATCACAGTGAATTTACAATACCTCAGTACGACGTTAATGCAGCTGTTAACAACACACTGGATTTACAATCATTTTACAGTTTTACATACAGTGGTTTCCAACATAATATTATTTTTTACACTCACTGCAGACTTTGAAAAGAAAACGAGTCAGAACCAGACCAGAAGTTTCCACCTCTTTCCAGTCATTGTGCTAAGCTAGGCTAACTGTAGCCTCAGTTGGCCTGGTATCGGCCTCCTCCTCTGCAAACAAACCTGGGCCTGCTCCTTTAACTCGGCCTCTTTCCATCAGTGAAGCTTCTCTCTCATATTCTAGAAACATTTTATTCATCAATCATGGATCCAATAAATTCTATCGATCACTTATCCAGTGATGAGAAACGTTAAGCTCTTTGATCTGAGAAACTGGTAGTTCCTTTTTTTTTTTTTTTTTTTTTTTTAATTTGAGGGGCTGATGCTTTCTCAATAAGCTACACCAACAAGTTGCTGTTAGTTTGATATTTTATTCTCACTCTGAGGTCTTTGAGCAAATCGCTGAAGCCATGATGAAAAAGGTTCAATGCTCACATTTCTTAGCTGAAGCTGGAAGCACACAGACTGGTCTACCAAGGATTTGTATATAGTCATTACATAAGAAAATAAACATTAAAAAAACTAAAAAAAAAAAGAATAAATATTAACTTGGTACTTAGCCACATCCTGGCAACAAACAATATCTACCAAATATTTAAATGCCAAATTGTCTTTTTTTTTTTCTTGTTTTATTTTTGTTTTCCCCCTGAGCAGTAACGTTCTGTGATTTACTGTAAATGTAAATGAGTTTTGATACTACCAATGCTAATACTAACTCACCTCCTCTCATTGTTCTCCAGTGTTTTTGTTTTTATTTTTTATCTCCAGTAGATCAACTTGTTTCTTTTTTTTTTGTATTAATTTAACTGTCAAATTATTTTATTGCCTTCTTTCAGGTTGGGGTGTTTCCCCCTTTTTAAGCTGTTGTATATGTGATTTTAAAAGTTTTATATACACTAGTTTGAGATTTTCAGAAGCAAATAGTTTTGAAACTTAAGTGATAAGAGTTTCTCTTATCTTTTAGACTTTTTTTTTGTTTTTTGCTTTTGTATTTATGTTTTTTTTTTCTTTTATTTTGTTTGTTTTGTTTGTAGAAGGATTGCTTATGTGGTTGGTGTTCATCTCGTTGTTCAGGGGATGTGGTACCGATGAGCCATGTTGTCAGTCGCAGACCTGGGACGGTTACTCGTAGGATTTTGTTGCTTTGTAGCCAAAAGGGAGGGCGATAAACACAAATGAGCATTTGTGTTTTTGGAAAAATTCACGTGAGAGAGAAACATCTTGTCCTTCACCTCCCACAAAAACAAACATTTAATCATGGACACACTGCTACATGTTTCCTTCCAGCGTGTTGGATATGGAACGGGTGGTCGGCCCAGGTCTGGCTGGTGAACATGGGAGAGATTCGTATGTTCTGCTGCTTAATGTCACAAACATCACATGTGAATCACCAATGGAGTGAAGAAGCCAATGAATCATTGGCTTCTGCATGCAGGTTCTGATTTTTCGGAAATAAAGCTATTTTTATGCACATTAACATTTTAAAATGCTGTCTTTGTCCTGTTCTTTTATTTTCCGTGCTGCCTCTTCTATAGTTTAGAAGTCACATTAACCAGTAATTTCATGAGGAGAAACATCACATTACATCACATTTTCTCACACAGACAATGCTGACAGTAACAATGCTGTTACTGTCTCACTCTGAGTCACAGCAGTGGCTGTTTGTTTGTTTTCCTACTTTAACAGTAAGAAAAGGAAGTGGAAGAGTAACCTAATCCAGCTGCAGGAGAGTGAGGACTGAGGAGTAAACACATGCAGGCTCATGTATCTCAAACATCTCAGCTTTAACTCTCGACTCTGGATTAGAGTCACGGCTCAGTTTCCTGATGGTCTGTCCTGCAGGTGAAAGCAGGTTAATTACAGATGGTAAAATCATCAAATGATCAGAAATCAATAGAGTGTCAGCATCATGATGCTAACATGTTAAAACATGTTTGCAATGTATACCAAGCGTTAATAGATTAGTCATATATATATAGTATACTGCGTGCTAATTCGCTCACTGAAATTGCTGATGCTTAGCTATCTTTGTTTCGATTCTGTTGTATCAAAAATTTGCTCAGCCTACATTTTGATATCCTGCTTCATGTTAGTGTTTACTGCCACAGTTGAAGAGTATTATGGGAACTGTTCGCCCTCTGTAAATACTGTTATCAAAAGACAGTCTAGACCCGATCTATTTCAGTAAAGCCTTTACTTTACTTTTGTTGGGAATCAGCACTATATAAATAATATCTTGTGCCCATTTTTAAACTAGGTATTGTATTATTTCCATCATCTCTTACCTGTGTCTTCTTTGTCTGCCTTTTGTTGTCATGGACAAAGGATGGACGAGAAGATGGAGCTGGACGTGGTGAAACAGTGAAGACGCATCAGCTGTGAGTCTCAGAAGAGGAAAGTTGAGATAGACGAAGCTCGGAGGGAGGTTATCAAGTCAAGTTATCACAGTGGTTTTGGATTACACACAGACACACATACACACACAAACACACGTGATATGAAACAGTCTCTTGAGGATGATATTGAATCCCTGTTCCCTTCGGGGTCGCCGCTCTGAAACCAACTCTGACCTCTGACCTCTCTGCACAAGAGAACACAACAAAGAAATCAGTCCTGAAAGTTATAGGTTTCTAAAGAGAATGACCAGGTCATAAAAACATGTATGAAAATAGCTTTGTACAATGAGAGAATTAGAAAATGCCACTGAGATCTTTGGTCCGGAATTTCACATGAGGTGACAGAAACACAGTATTTCTAGAGCTGTCTACAGGATTAAAGATCAGTTTTATTCCAGTTTAGGAAACCTTTTGGCATCCAGGTCCCTCTATCTTTGCAGAGTGTAATTCCCTTATAAATACAAGTTGTGAGTTGTGTGTTTTTTGTTTTTGTTTAGATAGAGGTTCCTGACAAAGTCAAAAAGCCTTGATGCTATAAACAAATTTATGTGGTAGGCTACTTGTATGCATTTAAAACCTGAAAACGGGTCACTGGTGAAGAGAATGTTCTGTCAAGAGGGTGCTGGGCGGGCACGCAAAGTCACAGTTACAGTTACAACGTGAAAATTACAATACCAGCCGAGCCAGAGGTGCTGTGTCCCTGTTGAATCATGAAACATCAAAATGATTTTGGATTTTATCATCAAGGTAAAATAGTTACATACTGCTGCTTTAAAACAGGTGACAGGGATAGGAGATGACCTTACATTTTTGAAAACACAAACTCTAACTTAACAGTGTGATGCCTCCATGAGTGTAAAGTTAAAAGCAGCGTGTGTGTGTGTGTGTGTGTGTGTGTGTGTGTGTTGTTGACATTCATACAGAGCCAACAGACAAGCTGCTGCCTGTCGGGCTCGGAGCTGCAGGGAAAACACACTCACAGGTGACGCCAAAACACTGATGAGTACAGCACACGCACACACATGCACACACATGCACACACACACACACACACTCCATCACAAACACTGCTCATACATCATCATCTTTTACTCCCATTTCAAACACAGGCAAACAAAGGTTGAATAACACAGGTCAAAGGGGCAGAGAAAGAAAAACACACTTCACTATGTTGTTTGGTCAGAATAAAACACAGACAAAGGTGAAGAAAAAAAACATTTATCTAAACTTCTTCGTCTTTCTTATTTTCTGATTCTCTTTCATGCAGCTCCACCAACTCACGTCCGCCATGCTGCTGTCGGCTGCTGACTAGAATAAGACGAGAAGATAGTAACATTGTGGGGATCAAAGTGTCTTCCAGTTATCTGAGGACCTGAGAAAGTTCAGTTTAAATGAAGTGAAGAAAAAGATTTGTGGTCAATGCCGAGCTAAAGTATCCAGGGGATCAATTCAATCAAAATATTCCACACTAAATTTAAAGCAGCTAAAAGTCTCAAGTCATGTTAGCAGCTCTATGAGGCTGCACATGCAATGCAATGAGATACGCTATGACTTTTTAAAATAATTTGACCTATAGCCTATAATTTGATTATAAACCCCTACTTTAAATTATCAGCACTTTGCATTTAATTTTTGTTTTACAGTTTTTTTCGATTGCTAACAAGCAGTGGTCGAAACTGAAGTCACATGTTCAAAATTCTTAACACAGCCAGCATTTCCATCAGGCATCTCAGCTAAACAGTTCATCTCTTCCCCAAAACGGTGCCTCACCAACAAAACACTTCATACATGTCTCAAAATAAGCTCATTCAACCACAACACTAGCACATAGTATCACTTTGGAAACAAACACTGTCACTCTTAGCACGCTGTACTACAAAACGCTAACAACAAAGAACATTAGCCTACTTAAAATAAATTTGATCTTGGAAGTTTGAATGTTTTTTTTTTTTTTCAAAATCAGTACATCAGTTTTATTATAAAATAAATACTGCAATATCTTTGCACTTTGAGTGTTCTAGATAATATATTGCAACAAGAATGAATCAGGAATGCGGCAATTTACGTCAAAAAAAGTATTTTCTCTGTGCCCTTGCATAGGTACTAAGGGACCTTACAAAAAATAAAAAGTTTACTGTAAACAAAAAAATGCAAAATCTCCAGAGGTAGAATAATGTAAGTAAAAACAACAACAACAACAACACAACACAACTCTGGTCCCCCCTTTTTTTTTCTAATGAGGCCAAACACAGATCACCTGGATCGGTTTTGAGCTGGAAACTAACCTCACCTGTGTTTGGAGTTGCATAATATTTTCATTTATTCCATCAATTATTTTTGATTTCAAATGTTCCTGCAACAGAAATTCCCCATGCAGACTGTGTTAGGGAGTTTTGAAAATGTGACTTCAGTTTAGACCACAGCTTGTTAGCAATTGAAAAAAACTGTAAATGTTATCTATTAACACTTCATTTTACCTATAAAGAAAACATTTTTTTAACCAACATTTGTTGAATGTAAGTAAGAATATGACTTTTTAATACTTATTATATGTATTCATGTATTTATTGTTTGTTTTTTGTTTGCTTGTTTGTTTGTTTATTGCTTTACCTGTTAAATCCAACACCCAGGGGCAAGTTTTCCATTTCCATTTTCCATTGCATTTCTTCTATCTTGTATGGTTATTGCAGTTTACAAGGAACCCTTTTTAGTTTAACATTCACAGCTCCCGGATTTTCAAAATTTGACAAACTTAAATTTTAACCTGATAATGAAAGATACCATCAAAAGAAGGGAATATGAATGAATTCTAAAACCAAACAACATGTGTCAAAAGAATTTTCACTCAAAATTGTTAATATCAAATGGATGAAAAGTCGCGGGGTCAACATATGACAACCTATTGCTAAATACTAGCTGAAATAATTCAGACTCAACTTGTGTATGTGTGTGTGTGTGTGTCTGTGTCTGTGTTTGTTGTTTTGAACTTGTCAACTCTCCACACATGAAGTCAACATTCTTCTCTTATCTGGGTTTGTTTTGACAATCTTTGGCTTACACTATGCACATATTCTCACCACACACACACACACGCACACACACACACCTTCATCATGTCATTAGGAACATTTATGGGAATTTCCAGAACATGTTGCACCAGGCAGAATAGTTTTTCTATGAGCTCTTCCTTTTATCCACTGAGCATCTCAGTCTGGGGAACCAGTGATTGCAAAAGACCCTTTCACCATCTGCCTCTTTATCTGTCTCCATCTCTGCTGCTGCTGCTTCTATAGAAAGGGAAACACAGTCTGTTGTGACCCTGCACCTCAGCTCCAGGGGCTTAATTCAAACAGAAATATATAGAAAAAAACTCACATCAAATTATTATTATTTTTTGCTTTGAACTTCTCTTCCCTGCAGACTGAGTTGGGTGGGGTTAGTGCTAACTGTTCCCTAAAGGCCTCATCACACCAGCTGCATCAATTAAATTCGACTGAATCACTGCAATCAATTAAATCTGTCACATAAAGTTCAACTTCGGTTTGAGGTTTAGTCCTAAATATGTTCAACAAACAAAGACAGAGTCAATATTACTCTTGAATAAACTAACAACTTATTATTTTGCTCATTTAGTGAGTTGTCACTTTGAAACTAAACTAAGCTTCTTTTTTTTTGTCTGTCCTGGGCATTTCTTTAAAGCAGGAGTAAGCGATATTTTTGTGTTAATATAAGTCTTAAATAGTTCTATCTTCCGACAGCAATCACTTACAGTGTTTGGACCGAAACACGGGTCTCTCAGTCCCTCTGCTCTGCTCTGAGCCGAGGAGAAAACTTTTCTTGTATCCTACAAGTTTTATCCAATGAGGAGAGAGAACGGCATGAAGGGTTGTGTGTGCCCTCGTCCCTACCAATAGATCCATGACGAGGGCGGGGGCTGCTAACTCCGTTGGCTGACAAGAAGTTATGGTGCGTTCAAGGCAACCCGTAACTCGTGTTTTTCCGACCTGTGAAGTCGTACCAGTTCGATCTGGTACGAGTTCACGGGTCGGAAGTTACGAGTGGCCGTTATAGTGACTTTCACAGGTAACAGGTCGGAAAAACATGAGTTGCGGGTTGCCTGGAACGCTACAAAGTCGTAAGTCGTGACTTGAAGCCGTAACTTACGGTTTCAAAAGCCTGCCTGGAATGCAGCATAAGCCAAAACGCCGGATCGCTTACTTCTGCTTTAAATTTGAAAAGACCAAAACAGACATTATATAGGTGGCAGCTTCTTTTTTAACAAAACAAAAACAAGCAAACAAACCAAAAAAGCTGTGATAACCCAACATTCAAGATTCCTTCATTGTCACTGAAACTTTAAAAAAAAGCAAATAATATGAAACAAAACAAAATTAGGAGCATCTGAAATGCAATAGGCACGCACGCACACACACAAACAAAAAAAGATAATAAATACACTGGTGAAGTGTTTAAGTAAAAATAGGGTTTATATACGGTGAAAAAAGCAAAATCACTCGCACATGAGATTATTAAATGTTTAGCAGCGTACAACTGCTCCTAGTCAGAGTCTGTGGGTGCACCATGATTACATAGAAGCTCTTGCTGAACCTCACACCTGCTGTTACAGTGAATAAATCAGTGGTGGTAGATGATACCAGCTGCAGCTAATTAATACTGATTGTGTAACAACCAGTGTGTGACTCTGCCAAAGACTGTTTGTGAGTAAAGTCACATCGATCATTGACATACGACTTCCAATGAACTGTGATGTGGCGTTCAACAGGGCAGAGACTCAGGTGAGTCAAAGTTCTTCACATCATTACCTGGAGCTCGTTCAGTTCAGAGCTTTTCAGTGTTTGACAGTTCACCAGTGGATTTATACTGGTTTCAGATTTAGTAACTTCTAACTTCACTTATTTAATAACAATGATGATTTATTTATTCATATAGTGGGTTTAAAGATAAGGGTTTACAAGGTGCTTTGTCATAAAAGCTAAACTAAACAAGAACAATGGCAGGCAAAATTAACCCATATGAACCCAACAACAAAGAGTGAGACCAGAAAGAAACACAGTGAGGTGATGTGAACAATTAAAGCAGATGAAAGTAATACAGAGGAGGTACAAGTACCAATATAAAATGTACACAGAATAAGACTTAAAACAAATAAAGAGGTAAATTCAGTAAGAAACAGTTCAGAGCAGTGAGCAAACAGAATGAAATAACAATAGAAACAGATAAAAAAGAATTAAGGTTCCTAATTTAGATTTTCAGTGTTTTGAATACCGCACCAGCAGCTGATAGATGTTAAGAGCTTATCGTCTTTGCAAACAGTTGTGTGTTCACCCCAGCTCACACCGAGTCTTTTCAGGTCCATCTCCGAGATTTGCATCAGCTCAGCGTAAACACACCTTCACCCCCACCTCCTCTCTCTCTGACACCTACAAATGAACCCGGTGCTCCTGATCAGACGTGTTGAGTCGTGTTGGGGACGTTCGTTGACAGTAAAAAGCCATTTGACCTCAGCAGCATCTGAATGTACCTGGCATCAATTTGACTGAGTGACTTCCTCCTTCCTGCTGTTGATTTGACTGCGGGGACGATGGAGGAAGTGACGGTTGCAGGTAAAGGTAACAGCCTGTCAAGTGACGGCCACATTTTTGTGTTAGGGGAAAACTGAGGTTGTCACACTGCCGTTATCGCACTCTGGTGCTTCTACTGATAACTGATGCTGGTTTGCATCAGCTAAGTCGATCCACTCACTGACATCAAATGATCTTGTCTTGGGTTTTATTATTAGCTTTTCCTCATCTCATGGAACAACATGTCACACTTCACTTCCAGATGTTGAAATTTTGTTTTGTCACTTTCATGATTTTATCGTGTTTGTGTTTCTTGACACTTCACCCCAGAGTACTCCTCCTGCAAGGTTTAATGAATTAATGTCTTTGTGGAGGCAAAAGTCTCTCTCTCTCTCTTTCTCTGTCGACCCAAACATGTTTCTTATTCAGAAAACAACTTCATCAATTCGACAATACATACCCTGCACAAACCTAAAAGGATTAATACCTGTAAAAAGTGATGGACTCGGCTGGGGCACTTTATTTTTTTATTATCACAACGGATCTAGATATAATTGCTAACAGGGGGATCAGTCTTGTCGAGGTTGAATTTTAAGTAAATTCTGGGACAAACTATGATTTTTATGTCACCACCATAGCTGTGTAGAGAGATTATTTTGCTGCTGTTAAAGAGTTTGACAGACGGATCCAGCGGTGTATCATCTGCATAGCTATGAAACCTAATCACAACATGAACACTTTTATTGTATTTTTCTTCTTTAGATCAGGAAACTTTCAGTGTAAATCATAAAGGAAATAACTATTTACTGCACCGAACAGGTCGTCCAGTCACACTTTAGCAGCAATGAATTCAAAGCAGATTCAAGCTTTTGTTGTTTTCTGCCTCAATAACAGGACACGCACTGCTGTCCCATTCTCTTGGACACAATATCTCATTAACACTTTGATGGAATTAAATTAGATTCAGCACATACATTCATTTGGACTCAAGGATGAACTGATTAGATGGTGGCCAAAGGTTGAAGGCCGTAGGGTCAGCGTGATCTTATCATATTCATATTCTACCTGATTCTGGATTATCAAGTTCCTGTCTGAAGAATAATTAGAGAACACATGATCATTAATCTGATTTAATATACATCTGAGTCCTTTTCATTGACACTTTCAATACATCAGACTGCTCTCATATTAAATAATGTGAGCATGTGTATTGTTATAGTTGTATAATTGTATAATTGTATAATTGTTTTTCAAATGTGTGCACACAGGGTTTGACTGAGCCTCGTTCACAAAGCAGATCACAGACACGTAGGAAATTGGTGGTCTTAAATCTGTCAGCGCCCTCACAGAGGTCAGAGGTCAGGTGACAAGGGATTACGGGAAATGAGGTTCTCATTGTGTGTGTGTGTGTGTGTGTGTGTGTGTGTGTGTGTGTGTGTGTGTGTGAGAGAGAGAGAGAGAGCTGTGGATAAAGTGTGTTTATGTTTATATACATTACTGGATCACTGCCCTTTTAACATCAACCCTCAGATCTTCATTTATCTTTCTTTTCAACTCAAAACTTTATTTAATCCACTCACCACTTAATGGGTAATGACAATCAGTTTATCAAACTTCTGTTTCCGTAGATGTAGATTTGTTTTTCTTTCTCTTCTGATCTCACTGGCACTGCCTGTGTTTTCTACACGTTGACTCCAAGGGCAGATGAAAAAGTCTATTAAATAAACAAAATGGCCTGGAAGTCCATGCCCAACAATCATGGAGGAGAACCCCATGAATTAAGAGGAGAACTTTGTTTTTTACCCAAAATGGAAAGAAGAAATTATTTTTTACCTTGATGAAAGTCAACCAACCACCAAGTTTAGACAGTTTCCTGTTGAAAAGCAGAATCGGTCCGTGGAAGGTTAACAAGCTTAAATCAGCGTTAAAGTCCAACCATAGCTTTTCACATCTTATTGCGGTTAATCTGATTTGTACACTGCAGATTATTTTGTCTAATGTTAACCAAGTAGTTTCTTAATAAAAATTTAAAATATGTCATGCCTTTATTTTTAGTTGGAAGAAAATTCAACATTAAGTTAGATTGACAATGTGATGTGCGAAGCTGTGGCTTGCCAGTTATAGTTAAAGTGCATTATTGGCAGTGTTGTAGTGTAACAAAGTACAAATACTTAGTTACTTAAGTATCTATACTTTACTTCATTGAATTCATTTCCTTGAATTGCTCCGTAACCCGTAATCTTTTGTTTTTGACTACACAAACACACACGCCGTAACATCGTATATGTTATGTAACGTTATCCACTGCTCCATTCATTGATTTTCCGCCGGCTTCATTGTAAACAGATGCACATGGGCGAGAGGAGCGTAACCAAAACAGCGGAAAAGCGAGTGACTTGCATAGTTCTCCTTTAACTTGTACTAAAGTCATTTTCTGGTAAAATACTTTTACTCAAGTATCGCTTTCAAGTAGGATGTGTTGAAAGCTGGACTTAAGCACTTTATGTAATTTACTCTTAGCCCAAATAAAGAGGCCTCAGGTTAAAATACTGTACAGTCTGAGTCGTTCTCTTCTAATGTTACAACAGGTAGATAGTAGGCAGGTAGAAGAAATAATCAAGTCTGTCTTGTGGCAGATGCAAACATGTCACTACCTAAAGTGTTAGCACAGAGACAGATGAATGAAAATGTCTGTGTGTGTCTCTCTCTCCCTCTCTGTGCCTCATCCTCGCTCTGCCTCCCTTTCTCTCCTCTCTCCTTGTCATAGGCTGCCTTTTGTCTCCATGCAAAAACTCAAATTCCTCCCCGGCCTCTGCCCACAGCTACACACACACACACACACACACACACACACACATTCCTCTGCCCTCCGACAATGAGGCCTTTGTGTCGCACACCGCCCGTGTTTTCATTTCATTTTTTATTGCTTTTGAACTCCTCGCATGGAGAATTTAATCATCTCTCCGCTGGTTCCTGAGGTTGGTTTTGAAAAGAATTTTTTTTGTTTGATGGCTGGTCGTCAGGGAGGCCGGCAGCTGCGGTGTGTGTTTCCCATAACCCACCAACACACACACACGCACACACACACTTGATTCAAGGACAAAAGGGCTACATGTTACGAAGGCACCTGACTTTACTTTTGTTTGTGTTTCAGTTCTTATCATCAGTGTTCAGAGAGTTTACAGAGTGACACTTGGAGGGAGAGAATTGAGACAAATGTGGGAAGAGACAGGGGAGAGAAAATAACGAGAGGGGGAAACAACTAAACATAAAAGATGGGAAGATGCTTTGATTAAAGGCATAGTCCCACATTCTGGGAAATTAGCTGCTTTAGTTAGACATGACCTGAAACCTGGGAGGTAGCCTAATGATCTTAGCTTACCACAATGTCTCTTGTGTCAACAGTGAAATTTAGAGTTATTAAGTTGGGGGGAATTTCTAGAGTTGCACTTTGAAACTAAACTAAGCTTCTTTTTTTTGTGTCGGGCATTTCTTTAAAGCAGAAGTAAGCGGAATTTTTGTGTTAATATAAGTCTTAAATAGTTATATCTTCCGACAGCAATCACTTACATAGAGTGTTTGGTCTGAAACACGGGTCTGTCAGTCACTCTGCTCTGCTGTAAGCCGAGGAGAAAACTTTCCTTGTATCCTACAACCTTTATCCAATGAGGAGAGAGAACGGCATGAAGGGGCGGTCCTCTCTGTGTGTGCAGCCAAGGGATGCGTGTGAATGTGGTGACGTAGGGACGAGGACCAATAGATCCATGACGAGGGCGGGGACTGCTAACTCCATCGGCTGACAAGAAGTTAGCCAAAACAACCAGATCGCTTACTTCTGCTTTAAAGTAGCCTACCATTGAGCTTTTAAATGTTTTTTTTAAATTTTTAAGCAAGATTTTTCTCCTTTTATAGATTAGATGTTTATTGACGTTTCTTTCATTAACCCAAAAAATGTCTGCCACAATGACATATGCCTCCACCTGTTTACATAAACCAGAGCCTTCATAAAATCCCCATCAGCTCTCACACGTCCCCTCTGAACAAAGTCAGGTATTTTGATGACAGGACACCTGTAAAGCGTTTGAAATTTTAGCATCTACTCAAACAAAAAAGCTGCTGGAGGGACGAGTGCACAGTCAGTCAGGCAGGCAGTTAACCCAGTTTCTGAGTGGCAGAGCTGCAGAGCTACATACCTGTGTGAGCTCTAGCTCCACTGCGCCTCCGGCTGTGGAGTCTCAGTGATATCGGCCTTTATGGAGCTGTGGAGCTTCAGTGACAAAGACTTTTATGGTTCAGACTAGTCTTTGAACTCAAGAGATGAGTGAATGAAGCTGTCAAGTTTCTCACTCCAGGTGTAGACACAAGAAAAGCTGCAGTCTGAAGGCTCCATAGACGTATAGTTAGTAGAAGTGCAGGAATGTGTAGTAGATGTAGAAGTGTAGTATTGTATGTGTAGTAGTGTAGGCATGTGGTAATAAAAGTGTTACGTATGTAGTGTGGGTAGGTAGGTAGGTACACACCTGTAGCCTATGGTACACATACACACACACTCAGACAAAGACACTTGGACGACTTCTCTGAGACGGTAAAGCTGCTGAGCTGATTAAAAGGACGAGAGTAGGACGACCTCTCTGTTAGTGTGTGTGTGTGTGTTTAGTGAAAGTGTGTAGCCTATATAAGAAGATGTGCGTGCGCACGTGATTGTCTGAGACAGAGCGTGTGCCAATCTGTGTGTGTGTGTGTGTGTGTGTGAAGGTGTTTCTGTAGTAACGGGCTCTTCAGCGGTTGAGCTTCACGACAGTGGAAAGAATGATGAGGCGTCTGCTGCGACGGTGAAAGCACCAGTGTTTGTCTTCTTCTGTTACACCTGAGTTACTCCACATCTGCCTCTTCTTCTTCTTCTGCTTTATTACACCTTTGGTCGTGGAAGTTGATTTTTTCATCCATCATTATAAAAAACAAAGTTTCAACCGAAACTGAAGACAGTGTTGAATAATTGTCCTCGTTCTTACTGATAAACTAACATGTGCTTTAACCAACAAACTGTGAAAGAAAATCATATAGTCAGACTTTATTAACACTGGATGATCAGTCAGCTAAAATATGTTTATTTTATATAGTTATTTTTTAAAAGCAGGAGTAATTAGTTTGTTGCTGAGTTTAAAGTTTCAGATGTTTAACTTTTAATAATAATGAACATCCGTTTTGGTCTGTGGAGCTGTCATGTTTTTTTTTTCAGTTCTTTTCCACTTCATCGTCTCTTTTGTCTCATCCACCTCTTTCCCGTAACTCCTCCTCCTCCTCCTCCTCCTCCTCTCTCCACCTCACTGAGTCAGTCACTGACTAATGGGAGGAGGTGGTGGGGGGTTGAATGTCACACCCACCTGAACTTTGGACTTGCTCAGCCCACACACTCACCCCATCCTCCCTCTTCAACATTTTTTCTCCAGTGTGCTAGACAAACATGTAAGCATGAATAACACTGACATTCGCACGCACGCACACACTGATATTGTTTCATTTAAATAGAGAAATTATCGTACATATAAAAAGATCAGTTGTTCATCTCCGTCCTCAGTGCTAACACAATGTTGTTTAATTTTTCCCTGGAAGAAGCAAAACATCTGTGGTGACATTGGTGACATCACCAATCAGGGTGTGGCTATAAACATCGGCAGCTGGAAAGACTCTAACTCCTGGATGAACTAACACGCCGCTCACGTTTTCTATATCTCCAGTTACTGGTCAAGCCGCACAGTGAGTCGAACATCTCTGGCCTCTGCAAGGTTGTGGTGAGTTTGGTGCAGCAGCACATGAACCAGTTCTTCATCTGAGCTGAAAAGCAACCACAGTCACAGAGTCACAGTCCAGACACCTGCTGCAGCAAAGACAACAGGGTGAGACCGAACTGGAATGAATGAATGAACTTTATAGTCATTATACACTTGAACTTTGGTGTGGCTTCTCTCCAAATAAAAACAATAACATACAGAATCAATAGTAGAAAATATTAGGGCTGTCAAACGATTAATTTTTTTAATCGCGATTAATCGCATTTTTTCCATAGTTAACTCACGATTAATCTCTATTAAAAATATTATATATGGCGCTTTGGACTTTCAACCCTCCAAAGTGTTATAATCTCTAGACAAACAACTTTTAGACCAGACCTAGCAGGCCTAGTACATAATCATAACACATGATGCATGAAACTCACACAGAATTGAAACGAATTGCATCCAGTGGAAATTGCCCTTTACTTTGCTACACCTCTGCCTGGCCATGTGCATTTGTTGACAACAAAGCCGTCAAAAAATCAATGGATAGAGCTGTGGATATATGTTAGACTGTGTATATTTGTGTAGCAACCAACTTGAAGGTGCCTTACCGCCACCTACTGGACTGGAGGTCCCACACTCCAGTCCTCCACAGAGGACAAAATGGGCCGCGATTAACCGCGATTAAAAAATTTAATCGCGTTAATTTTTTTAATTAATCTAATCGCGATTAACGCGTTAACTCTGACAGCCCTAGAAAATATACAAAGAGAAGAACAGTGTATTCAAAAAAAAAAGGAAAAAGGAACTAAAGCTAAGAACTAAAATACTATCAGCCATCTGTGTCAGGCAACACAACATAGAAGACATGACCTGAGTCTGTAGAGGTTTCTTTTGATAACACTATCTGCATAGCTACTCATTGGGGCACATTTTAGGATAATAAAAAACATCACTAATGATGAGCTCATCCGGCATTCGAACCCAGGACCTCTCACACCCAAAGTGAAAATCATACCCCAGAACAACAAGCCACTTTCAAACAACTTTGCCATATAGCAGCTTACTGATAAGCAACAGCGCAAATTCTCCATGAACTAAACAGGTGGTGAGATTGGTGATGATACTCGGGTATTGTCCAGAATAGCGATGTGTCACAGAGGCCCTGCATGAGAGCTTGACTCACTGCAACTCACACATGCAAAAAAAACAAATGTGTTTCAAATTCAAAACAACCTCATCCACGAAACAACATCCATGCTGCAAAACCTCACAACACAACATCAGAGTCTCTGAGGACACAAAAAAATGTGACTGACCCAGTTGAGGTATTTCAGCTCTGAAGACGGCTGCCTGTTATACATGATTCAGATATTTATTATTACAATATGAACTGTTTGCATTAGTCTTCACTTTTTGTGTGGCTTCTGTTGTGTTTTGAGTTTTAAATGATCTTGCCTTAAATGCTGAGTTTAAGTGACACTCCAGGCAACAAATCATGTGATTGTATGGGTTCAAGACGGTGATGATTCAGATCTAACCAGCCTGTCACATGACCTCCTGACCCCTCTCTCATCACCTTTGTCTTATGGAACAGACTTACTCCTCATACTGAACTGAAGCTCTGGGGCTCCTCCTGTCTTTAATTAAATTAAAACTTTTAAGCCATTAGAAATTAAAGATTGAAGATTAAAAGATATTAGCCTACTAAGAATAAAATTAAAATTCTGGATTTAAGTATCACAAGACAAAGTGAATTCGCTTTTTCCAAAAACTGGAGACAAAATGTAAAATCCCAGATTAACTCATCGCCTTGTGTTGTGAATAGTTGAACTGATCAGATGTTAAACTTATTACCAAACTAAGGTATTAAGACTTCAGTCCAGCATCATCACACAGGGTCATAAACCTGTCGAGTTGCTGAGCAGCGATGTCGCTATCCTTACCCCCCCCCCCCCCACACACACTCTCCTCCCACTGCAGCAGCAGAGAGCCGATCGCTTCCTGTTATTAAGTCTGGCTGAGGGCCAGAGGTCAAGGGTGAGAGGTGGAAGACAGACGCAGTGTTGACAGGGAGGAGGGGATGAAAAGAGAGCGTGAGTGTGAGAGAGCAGGAACTGGAGAGAGAGAAAGAGAGAGAGAGAGACAGAGGCAATGACAGGAGGAATTACTGAAGAATGCCTGGAATTTCCTGAATGGCAATGATGGAGTCTCTCTCTGTCTCTTTGGTGTAGTGAGTAATGGTACAAACAGATAGAAGACACATAATAGATGAAAGCAGATAAAGTACTTAGCTCAGACTGATACAGTGGAGTCCTGTCATAAACTTGATGATTTAAGGGAGCTGCTTTTCTTATTACTATGTAGCTAATGTTAGCATCAAATTCGGGATTTATTTTCATTCGAGGTAGCTTCTGATGACTCAGTGAAAGCGATGTGGTGGCTGACCAGGCCGGGGCTGGCTGGTTAGCATGCTAACATCAGTGAAAGAAAAGAAGACAATAGGGTTGATTTCAACCTCTGGGGACAAAGGAAGAAATTTGATGCTGAACTCACAACGTTTCTCATGACTGGTTGTAAACAGCTGTTGATGCTAACTTAACGTACAAGCTTACAATCAGCTTGTGTGGCTGCAGTTTTTGGTGCTCATGAACTTTAGGCCTACTTTTACAGGTGAACAGGTGAATTAATAATTTCAAGGAACTGTCCAATTTAAATTAATCATTGTAAATTAATATTTTAAGTTTTTATTTTTGCCTATAGTATGGCTCTTCTTTGAATTCCCGAAGGGCTCTCATTCATCTCGCACCTGAAACTGTGAGGTCCAGCTGAGAGTAAGTCCATGTGAGCTGGTTCATAAGGATCATATCATCATTTCACTGAGGCACCGGAGCAGGCTGTTAAACAACAACATGGACGCGTTACACCTCCTGCATTGTTCAGACTCCAGATCAGCCTGAGCCCTGGGAGGGTCTTGTTACATAGTGGTGTGACCTGCCAAACACACACAGTCACACACACACACACACACACACACACACACACACACCCTGATACACAGCTACACCCTCGTTCTCACCAAAACAATACTATACGTATTGTGTGTGCTATGCTATGTGTTGTGCCATGCACAACTGAGTAAAGGTCAGGTGTATAAAATGTTTCCCTAAAAGTTCCTCTATAGATATTTTTAAACTGTGTCTGATCAATATTTTATATCATGTTATTTTTTCACATTGTTGTGGTCTAGGACACACAGGGGAGCAATATTTCAATTCTCATTCACACTGTTACAATTAACATTATTTTCATTTACATTTGTTTTCAATGGGGAGCAACAACATAAAAGTTACCATCATTGGCTTATCAAAGTAATAGGTAAAAAAAAAAAAAAAAGATAATGTTTTTCAAGATTTTTAATATTTCATTATTAAGTTTTAAAAAAAAAACATTATTTAAAACATCATTTCACCCAAACTGTTCTATTTTGTAAATGATTTTCCAAGTGAAATAACTACAATAAATTCCTATCTGTCGAGCATCTCTGTTACAGTTTGGTATATTCCTCAGAGGTTCAGCGATACTTTGTCATCTAATTTTTCAAATTAGACACCTACACAGAGAACTGTTAAAGGTTTGTTTTTGTCTTTGCAATGTGTCCTTATGGATTATATATTCGTTTTTTCCTCCTCATTTTTCTTTTTTGTTTTCTCTTTTCAGTTGTAATAATGAATGGAACATTGTGATGTGCTCTCTGCCTTATAAAGTGCTCAGATTAAGCTCATCTGAGCAGCTTGGCATCACGTCTCTTATGTTTGTATGTGTAAAACCAGTGAAGATGTTTAAAGATGTGGAACTGTCTATTTCTACGAATATGACTCTTGTTGTTATGTTTTAACCGAAAGATACACAGAAATACAGAAATACACACTCATCCTGACATCAGGACTAAATTACTTTACTAATGACGATATTGTTAATCAGTGGAGGTGATTTGACAAACCATCGAGACTCTGAGATGTTGTTTTGTGGAGAAGGATTCAGACGTTTTATTTTCTGTACGAGTCAAACTAAACCAGCTCCATGTGTTTGAAGGTACAGTAAATCCAGCACCCTGCCCCCCGGGCTCGTTTTAGGGAGGGTGGGATCAACGCGAAAGCTGACTAAAGGCTGTTCAGGAGTCCCCGCCCTCAGGGGAGACATCAAGCGGTAAAGTCAGCATACTTCATGTATGGAGTCAAAGTAACATGACTCCCTCCCTCCCTGTCATCGTGTGTTATGTGTGAACACGGAACTGCATGGATCTTAGCGTTTGTGTGTGTCTATGTGTGTGCGTGTCTGTGTAATTGTGGGTGGAGGTCTTTATAAAAGCTTAGTCCAGTTTAGCAGCAGTCATCACTGCCAAGAAGTTGGACACTGTGTGTCTGTGTGTGTTGAATGTTGTGTATTTTGCTCTCTCAGACTGTAACTTCAGCCTCCAGGGGTCTTTCAGTCAAAACACGGTGTAGAGGGTGTTGGGTGATGTCATTACGTACTAGTGTGGGATCATGGGAGTTGTTGTCTTCTCCACCACTATTATAGTCAGCCTCAGTTTTATTTCTTCAGTAAAAACAGAATAAAACAGTTTCACATTTAAAGTCACTTTGTTTTGACTGATTTCTTCTCGAGTTGTTTTTATCGTCAGCCATATCATCCACAGATGTCTCCTCTTCTCCATAACAAATGGAGCAGGCGATTAAATCCAGTGAAAACACAGTTCAGGATGGAAATTCAGAAATTTCAGGAATTCAGGTTCAAGTTTCAAAATTCAGTGAGTCACCGATGCGGTTCAGTGAAAACAGGATTTCTCAGATCTCTGGATATGTGGTAGACTTCTTAAAACTTTAGCCTATTTGGTGCATTTGCATACGAGATATGACTTCATTGATAGGCCACCAAAAAAAAGCACCATTACCTTAATGAAAGTCACAGATTTGTCTGATTTGACAATTGATGGAAACATTTAACAAAACGTACAGTATGTGAAACATATTTCAAAGGTCTACGGTCGTTTTTAGAAGTCACAAACGATGAGCTGTCTTTGAATGGACATTTACTGTGACAAAAAGACACATTAATTTATAAAACTGAAAATAAAAGGACAATTTAAAGGGATAGTTCACCCAAAATTCAAATTTCACTCATTATCTACTCACCCTCATGTCGACTAAGGGCTGGGAGAAGTTTCACAGTCCTCCGTGCCTTCTCTGAGTTACAGCGGGGTTCGGCGCAGCACTGCATGTCCATATGACGGTTGCGAATGGGCCTCACTTTTCTTTGTCCAAAAAGACACACCAAAAAAACATCCAAATACCTCCATACTGCTCGTCTGTAATGTCCCTCTTGTATTGAAGCCCCGACATGAGAAATTGTTCAGAAAAAAATTAAATAAGTCTATATTTCAAGCTTGTTTGTAGTGGAAGCTCCCAGTGTCTCAGTTCACTGCTCTTCCTGTGTCAGTGCAAATATCGCGCGATTTGCATTGACACCCAGTTCACGGCTCCGCAAATCGCGCAAGATTCCGGCAGAGCAACACTGGGAGCTTCCGCTACAAACAAGCTTGAAATATAGACTTATTTAATTTTTTTCGGAACAATTTCTCATGATGGGGCTTCAATACAAAAGGGACATTACAGACGAGCACTATGGAGGTATTTGGATGGTTTTTTGGTGTGTCTTTTTGGACGAAGAAAAGTGAGGCCCATTCGCAACCGTCATATGGCCATGCAGTGCTGCACGGAGCCCCGCTGTAACCCAGAGAAGGCACGGAGGACTCTGAAACTTCTCCCAGCCCTTAGTCGACATGAGGGTGAGTAGATAATGAGTGAAATTTAACAGTGTGTCTCTCATTGTTCCTTCACTTCCAGTTGCGCAGTGGAGGTCGATGGAGTTTGCAGTGTTGACTCCGTGTGACTAAACAGAAAAACAAACTAAAAGCTTCAGACGCTGACACTGAGAGGTTCAGCCTGTTCAGCAGTGAGACATCATCCACCTGCAGGAAAGCAACTCATGGAAAAAAGTAGAACATCATGAGGAGCAGTGACAGATTCAGAAATGAGGTTTCCTGACAAGTAAACAGCTCTGTCACCCCCTCCCCTTGTAAATGACTGTTTTAAAGTTTGTTTCTATTTCTACTATTTCTTGTGTCGTAATTTTTTCCAGGTTTTAAAATTAACTGGTTTCTGTATTGTGCAGTGAAATCTGCTGAAATGCAGCTCGAAGGTAAATCACAGAGAAACATTGAAACAGCTCAGCTTGCTCTCTGCCCTGCTCTTAACTCCACATGTACAGTATTTCAGTGGAAGCTTCAGGTGGTGAGAGGACGAGGATTAGTCTGATCTCTGAGCTCCATGCTCCCACCTCATGCAGACCTGCCTCTTTAAAGAGCCCGTTGAAACCCTCCTCAGAGCCTGAGCAAACAGCCGCCAGTGCCAGGGAGAAAATCCAGCCGCACCGACAGGAAGTGGCTTCAGACATTGGTGACGTGTGGAAGACCTTTCCTTGCTTTTCCCCTGAATACAGCAAATTCCTCCCAACTGGGTCAAACTGTGAGAGAGTCTCATTGTGTGTCTCCTGTTCATGCTTGTGTAGAATAAGACAAATGAGTGAGATCTTTATGATTGTAGTATGTCGTACTAATTGTTGTCCCTTCACAGCAGAGACAACTAATTTAATTGTACAGTTATGTCAGATTCACATTCAGGTCTTTGCCATGAACATTAGTGAGTCAATCCTAAATACCATTACCACAGATACTGCATCTAATTCTTTAATTCTGATTGTAGCATCAATAGGATCAGTACATGTTTCAGTTTCTCTTATGATGGACTCATTTCAGAGTAGTTGTTGTGAATGTGTTGGTTATCAGTCTCATTGGCAACACTTACTGATTGCTAACCTGTGGCAAAATTATAAATTGTATTTGAATAATTTTTTGTTGGTATCATACTAACATAGGACAAAATTATAATTTTGCAAGTCTCAGTTAAGTCTCAAATCTTTGCTCTAAAGTCCCAAGTAAAGACAGGAAAGTCCAAAGTTTGAAACTTTGAATTTGGAGTCCTAAACAAGTTCCCTTAAGAGGTAACATTAATTACATTTTAGTTAACTTTCCCCTTAACTTCAGCAACATAGTTTTCAGTGATTTAACTAGTGAGTGAGTGAGTTTAACTAATGGACTCTTGGGGGAAAGGCGTCTTCTCTCTGGGAATGAATGCAAATAATCAGTGTCAGTCAGTGAATCCTCGAATCATCAGTGTTACACCTTCTTTTTTATATTTTGTTAAGACCAAGTCCACACCTCTGTGACATGGTATATGACTATAAAAGAGATTTTACAGCATCGCCCATCCTCACAGGATTCATCGCATGTCAGCGATCAATCACTTTTCAGAATGAGTAATGTGGACTCGGCCTGTGTAGACCAGATGTCTCATCCACATGTCTCAGTCCACATGGTCTCTGGAGGCAATGCCTTCATGGAGACTGATGCAACCCCTGAACTGGGAGTGGACAGTAAAATATTTCATATGAGCCAATGATGGTTTGTAATATTTACACCTGAACAAACACACGCAATTGTAGCTAATGCTTATTTTAATTACTGATACATTTCTTGTGTTTCGTGTGTTCGCTTGCGCATGAAAAAATTTGAAACACTACAAAAAAGTCCAATGTGTTTTGTCCATTAGCTAAAGACGTTAGTTGACATCGCAAGTTTCTCAGGACGGTCATTTCAGAGGCTAAAGAGTTGAATTAACTCATTAAATAAAACATTCCTCTGCTCTCATAAGAAAAGAAGGAGAACAGAGCGACCACACACTGGATCCATTCACAGCACAGCAGGAGTCTGTCTGATTCCTGGCAGCTTCCATCATAATATTTACTTCTAATGAGGCCGTGGATTAAAGGGCGCGTCCGCTCAGTTCCTGTGTGAGCAGCAGATCTGAGGCCCAGAAACAGCTCTGAGCTTATAAAACACAGGATGAAACACAGATCTGAGACCAGAGTTTAAAAAAGTTTATCAGAGCCTAAATCATTGAACAGAGGCTGGATTTTTTACAACTGGGGATACATTTATTTAATTAGAAACAGTCTAATCTGCACTTTTCTCAATAACTTGTGTCTTAATTTACATTAAATATGGTAGAGACATTTGTGACCACCTGAGGACAAACCCTGTTAGTATACTGTGTTATGTATGTGTTTTATTGTTCCACTGGTAACAGGTGCAACGATAGATGAACAGTCATCTTGTCCCACACTGAGCCACAGAAACAAATCAATAGCCTGTGTGATCATTAATAACAAAACCAAAGAGAAGATGTTGTTCATTGCTTTCATGAAGCCATAATTTGTGAAATTATTAAATAACTTTTTGAGAGATATGTAGCCTAATAAGAGAGTGTGACCAATTACAAATCTTCAGTAACATGCCCAGCACTGCTACCAGGTACATTAGAGTCACACTCCTACTTATAAATAATGAATTTATTTTAGTTAAAATTATGAATTAAGTTGAGTTATAATGAAGACATGTTTTTTATGTACCTGTTTGATGATTTGCCTAATGCTGTGTGTGTGGTCTTGACACTGACACATTGCATGGACAGAGGTCTGGGTAATGAGCGTCTTCCCGTCAGCATTGACTTATGGGAGGTGGGGCATTCAGTAGTCGAGGTCAACAAGTCTCCGTCACAACAGATTTAGAGTCCATCATTAAAACAGTGTGTTTATGTTTTTTACCTCCAGCCCCTGAACGCATCTTCACCTTGCACTGATTCAGGCTAGTTTCACATTCTTGATTCACAGTTTAACTTGTCAGGTTTACACAGTTTGACCAAAAACACAAATTGTACCAAAATTATGTCAGTTACAGTTTTTGTTGCTATAATTTTGTCCATTTGTCTTTCACTGCCAGCCACAAACGTGTTTAATACACAGATACTGTGGTGGCACCACAGGGTCAAACTTGTCCAGGACTGGTTTCCCACAGACTTTGGTTCTCACATGTCCAACCACCAGCAGACGTTAAAGCGGAAGCATGTGGAAGCGTTTAGAGGCAGGAGCCCCAAATCACCGTGTCCTCTGTCACCCCCCGAACACCTCCTTCAGAGGGCTGTGAACCAGGGCAGAGAGGTCAGAGGTTGAATATGGGGGGTGGGCGCCGGGATGGAGTCCAGGCCCCCCAGGAACAAACAGCGGCCAATGGCGATTGTGATATTATTATGCAGAAATGTTCATACCAACTGGTTTTATTGATCTGAGGCTTTCTCATAGATATCAGTTTGAGTTGGCTGATAAGAACTGAGGACATTTTAATTTTGTTCCTATTACTATTACATAGTAGGTCGATCCTCTTGAGAAAAACAATGTTAGTGCAGTGCTCATTCAGTTTGTGGTTCTCTCAATTGCTCCACACAACACTGTAGCTTGTGAAAGTATGTGTAATCATTCACAGCCTTTTATCCTTTTTCTTGTCATTTTTATTTATGTTATTTACATTTCCCAAGAGTTCACTGCAGTGCTGCATGAGGCCATTTTGAATAATAGAAGTTCTTCTTGAGCCTCTACCACATATTTGTAACAAGTGCTTGAACCATTTGTTTGTGATTATTGTATGTTTATATGAAGAATATCCGCTTATCAGAATGTATTACTCCGTAATATCAATATTGGCCACTAAAAATCCCACATTGGTTGGGTCCTGAAGATCCTGTGACTTTTCCCCTATAGCGGCACGCACAGGGGAAATTTTATGTAGGCTAAGTGTTTGTGAGTAAATGCTAATCTAAGATCATTAGACATGAGAGGTGGGGGGAAATTGATACAGAATAGTACAGTATAGTTTGTGTGGCAATATTTTATTTATTCTGTTCTATTCATGTTTTTAGTATGAAAATAGTGGAGTTGTTTTTCTGACTGCAGCAGTCAGTCTGTCTGTTTGACAATCCGACCGTGCAAGAATAAAAAGTGACTGAAGTGAGATGAACAGACTGAGAAGAACTTTATCTCGTTAAGCGAAAGAGGGGTTGACAAAGTTTTCTCTTCAAAAAGCAATAAATCACAACCTGTAAAGTGTGACAATAAAAGTGTATCAGCTACAGATTATTGAACCCTGAACTCTGTTAACATTTTATATTGACATTTCTAGACGAAACCACTTTGTTAAAAACTGATGCAAAAAAGTTGTTTGTAAAGTGTCATGATGTCAACCAACCAAAACTTGTTGATTAAAACTAAGTAATTTATACGTGAATATTTTTTTCAGAAGATCATTTTAATTTATTTTTGTGACGTACACAAAACAACATTTTGAAATGTGACTTGAAATAAGAAAGGGAACTAACGCCATGGTAACGTCAAGGAGGTTACAACACTTCTCTCTGGGCTTGAAGCTGACGACTCTCCGGCCTCTGAGCTCCTTCAGCCTCAACACATGTTCAACCACATGTCAAAACAACAGGACAAAGTTGTGTCAGCTACTTCTCCAACATGTTTGTAATTAACCTCACAGACCTCACATCTTAACATCTCACTGTCTAGTTAGCATCATTCTCAAGCTTCACCTCTCATTCAAAGCCTGGTAACTGTATCTCTCTCGCTCTTTCCGTCTGTGACATTATAGAAACCTGATCTGAAGTCCTGCATTCCTGTAAACAAAGACGAAGGAGGGGTTTCTTCCAAAAGGAGGAAAAACGAGAAAGAAAAAACAAGAAGGAAGAGTCTGGAAATTTTTCAACCATTAAATCGGATTACTGTAAAAAATAACTAATAAAAACTTCCTGCTGTCAGCAGCTGTGTGTCTTTTCCTCAAACAAAGGTCACTCACATTTGTTTTCGTAGAAATACACTTTAATAACAACTGGTAATGTCTGTGGATGCTGGGACATCGTGTTGACCATGGAGTGATATCACCGAAACCAAAGCTCCACCTCTCACCAACCTTCACCAGAGTTCACCCACTGGGTCCAAAGGACTGAAATCAGACTTGTCTGGCCTGTGTGACCCAGATCTGATGTTGAATGACTGTGTAAACACTAAACAGCACCGATCACATGGAGTCTGATCTTTTCTAATCAGATTTGGACCACATTCAAATCTGGTTCTAAATCAAATACAGGTCTGATTGTTTGAAACACAGTCTGAAAAGCCATGTGATCATAATTCACATCACTAGATCAACACCCGTTATAATTGTGGACAGGAGTCACAGACAAACCAACATCACTGTCCCACCACTTCTGGGTTCTGTGTGTGACGTCTGTGCGTTGTTCGGGTTCAGAGGTTTTCTATTTATCTAATCTACAAATCTAAAAAATGTAGTCTGTTTTTACTCTAATTATCTTTTACCTTTATTTTTAGTTCTCGTTAGTTTCAGTCAATCAGGACACGCTCTTGCGCCTCAGTATAACTGGTGAGGCTCAGGTGTCATGTTCAATTGAAGATTCAACGCATCATGTATCTGATAAAGAGTTGGTAACATTGTGTGACTGAGTGAGGTCAACAGGTTATTTATGGCAGATGAGGAGGTAAAGAAGAAAGTAGAGACGTATAGAGCAGGTGAGTCGGGCCAGTCCTGGCACGGCCTGAGTGTGTGTGTGTGTGTGTGTGTGTGTGTGTGTATGTGTGAGTGTGTTTGTGTAGCCACCAATCAACTCTCTTTTCTATTTGCATTATGTGAGACAGTTTTTTGATAAACTCCCACTCCCTCTCTCTTTCCTTTCATCTCCACCGGCTGCCATCCGTCTCTCATTGTGCTCCTCGCACCATTTTTTGTCCTCTGTTTGTCTGTATCATGAACATTGTGTAACTGGTCCTGAGTAAACTGTACTATTTATACATGAGAGCTGCAGAATGGCTCAGAAATAGCTCACAGATATTTATTTACCTGACAGTCGATCTTGAACTGTGTTGACACCATGAACCTCCTGGAACACGTCGTTCTGTCCAGGTTTGATGTTTGATCAGATGAGCAGGACTCACACTCTCGCTCTGTCACTTATTAGGTGACAAAGTTAAAGTCAGTAAGTGACAGATTAACAAGATAAACTGGGTTAGCGTTACAGTTCTCCACAATCAAATTCAGCATACAGTCTCTGAACTGTGAGTGCAACTGTCCGAGCAGTTTTCATGGTTCATCACAACTCTACTGAATGCTTGCAAAAGGTCAAAGGTCACCCGAAACATTTCAAAACCTGTTTTTTGTGTCAGTTAATTGGCCACAGACACCAACATGAAAAGGTGTTGTGCTATGGTTTGAACCACTATGGTCACACGTGCACCAAAACAGTGCAATTCAATGAATGAATAACTTCTGATCTGTTGTGAAAGATAAAATAACTTTTTAGAGATTTGTTTGTAACTTTTTCAAAACATGGTTTTCTCATTTGAGAATTGAATCAAAGGAAATTAGAAAAACTGTAAGATGCCAAACTCAGAGTCTTGTTTGGGAGTTGTGGTTTATGTCTCTTGTGGCTTCACATTATGATAAATGAGATGCACAGTATAGCTTCCAGAAAGCTGCACACTGTGAAGTCCCTCAGAGACACTCGGTGGTTTCTCTGTGGTTTGAGCTCAAAGAAATTCTTCTGTATCACACACGAGTTTATTTCTCTTTAGGTTTGTCGCTGTCTGAAAGAAATGCAGCGACACAGCGGTGTGGGGTTTTTAGTAAGACCGTAGAGGTGGCGGTGGGCCTGCCGCTTGAGTGTGGAGTTCCCCCTCATCTTGACGCTCAGAGACAAACAACAGGAGGAAATGAGCAGCGGCAGCAGAGTGGCCTGCTCGTGTTGTGTTTATCTGCATTTACAGTCAGACAGGAAAACACTGGAAAATACCTGAGTGGAGAAACAAATTCTTCTGTGCACATTCTTCTCTTTATCTAATCTCTGTTTGATAGACAGGAAAGATGCCAGAGGATTTATTGTGAAAAATATCCTTAATATCATTTCATAACAGACATAGATGATGATGTATATGAGAAAACAAAAGCACAACAATGAGTCTCTCCTTTGGCCTTTGTGTAGTTTACTTATTTAAAAGTTATTTTACACAACAAGAAATGTCAGATTTATATTTCATATTGTGAATCTTAATCTGCATTACGTAATTATTCTTAATAGTTAATTTCATTGTAAATTGTTTAGTAATAAACTTCATGATTCATATCATATCTCTTTAGACTGTTATCGTAAATCTGTTTCCTGCAATTGTATCATATTGCATATCTCTTAATTCTCATTTTGAATTGCTGCTCTGAATGAAAGGAGCTATTTAAAGCAGAAGTAAGCGATCCGGTCGTTTTGGCTAACTTCTTGTCAGCCGATGGAGTTAGCAGTCCCCGCCGTCGTCATGGATCTATTGGTCCTCGTCCCTACGTCACCACATTCACGCGCATCCCTTGGCTGCACACACAGAGAGGACCGCCCCTTTATGCCGTTCTCTCTCCTCATTGGATAAAGGTTGTAGGATACAAGGAAAATTTTCTTCTCAGCTTACAGCAAAGCAAAGTGACTGACAGACCCGTGTTTCGGACCAAACACTCTACATAAGTGATTGCTGTCGGAAGATATAACTACAGTATTTAAGACTTATATTAACACAAACATTCCGCTTACTCCTGCTTTAAATAACATGTCTTGTTAGTTTAGCCTCAGTCTTCAGCAGGGCCTCTCACTTTTTTGTGTCCGTGGAATCACTTCTGTGTTTGAGTTTTTGTATTGCATGTCTTGCCAAACTGATGAAGTAGTTTTCTTAATTTGTTTCACATTTGTGTCTTTGCATGTGTTTTCTTAAGCTGTGGGGTGTTGTATTCTCAGGGCCAATGTGGGAGGCAGAGAAATTAGAGAGACACACAGCTGGTTCCTCAGGGTCAGATCAGCTGAGTTTTTCATCTTCATGTTTCTCTTATTCAGCTCTACTGGTCCAGAACAGGTTTGAGTGTTTTCCTTAGTTCACTGTCCAGATCTTTTTCATCCCTGGGCACTTTGGAAAGAGACACACACCCTGGTGAATCATTCTGGGTCAAACAGCAAGGCGACTGTCCAAACCAGTAAGAGCAAACGCTGAATCGTGACAAGAGGGGAAGCACATGAGGAGGTGCTGCCTCCTGGTGGTCACCTCCCACTGCTGCAGCACAACCACTGAGCTGATGCTGCGATTCCTGTATTTAACACTCTGCTCTTTCACTACACCTTTTTGCTCCACACAGCAGATTGTAAACTGTTCTGCTTCACTTTCATCTATGACGACTGAAGAGACGGAGACACGTTCTCCAACAAAAACGTTTTTATTGAAGGAAATGAAATCCAGACAGGTGACGTTCAAGGTCACAACACCACAAACATAATCACACTTGGCAACACAAGTTTTGCATATTCCTGTTGATATCTCTCGTTCTGCAAGACCCTGCCCCCAAGAGCTTTGGCAACTTCATTTGTAAACTGAAAATTAAATTTAAAAATAAAAAGAATATATCCATGTAGCACAAAAAAAAGAAGGTGGAAGTGAAACTGATGAGAAATGGTTGTCAGTTCTGTGATTCTGGTAGGAAGGCTCAAACGGAGGGCAGGGGGGTAGAGACAGTTGAAATTGGGTTGAAAATTAGTGAGGTTGCATTTTTTTTTTAAATTACACCTTTCATGCCTGATCCATTCCTCTATCCAACAGTAACATTCCTCTGAGGCCACCTTTTCTCTAAATAACAGAAAAAACCTCTTTACTTTATTATTTCCTTATTTGATATAATAATAATAATAATCATTTAGATTTTTCTTTTAAGTGTACATCATCTCAGCCATGTGTGACATTTTCTTGGGGATGTATAGATAATACTCCATGTAGCCAGAAAGGTCCTCTATTGTGATGTCGTCCACGTAGCCCCGTGCCTGTTCCGAGCAGGAGCGAGGAGAGCCGGACGACGCCGACGACGAAGGTGACGAAGCCGCGGCGGCGGCGTTACTGTTGGCGCTGAGAGTTCTGGGGGCGCCGTCGTGGCTCGGAAGGCTCTTCTCGCACTCTGAGATGACGTTGCGGAGCCCGGTGAAGGAGTACACCTCCACGCCGTTCCAGCCCTGATGCTGCGACTGGCACTGGCACTGAGACTCGGCCCCCTGCCCGCTCTCCTCCTGGGCGTCCGAGCTGCTTGTCTGGGCACAGGAGCAGGGCGGGAGGGGGCCGTCTGCAGAGCAGTGGAGCTTGGACAGGGCTCGGAAGTCGGCGGCCTCCGTGGATCCGGATCTCAGCGGCGCTTCTGCTCCGGACTCTGCTCCATCACAGGCACTTTTCTCAGGACCGCCCTCCTCGCTCGGTTTGACATCCCCAGGGATTCCCCCGTCCTGCCCGGATGACGCCGCAACAGTAGTGATGACAGTGTGGACCTCTTGCACGGGTGGCGAGGAAACTACAGCTCCAATATGTGTCTCATACCCAGCGCAAGATCCAAAAACCAGAGGAGAGATGTGGCCGGGCGTGCCTGAAGGAGAGAGCTCCTTCTGGGCCGGGAGAGCAGTACAGGGGGCCGTTCTTCCGTCGACGGCGGGATGGGGCTCCGCGGGTTCAGGCACGGCCAGGCGCTGGTGCTTCAGGCAGCCACTGGAGGTTGTTAGTGCGGAGGCTGTGGCGGTGCTGCAGTAGGTGAATTTTGGGGGGTGGAGGATGGGGGACTTGGATCTCCGGCGCCGCTGGTTTCTGGTTGCTCCTCTGGAAGTTTTCCTCATACAGCTGAAGACGTAGACAGAGGAGAGCAAGTGAGGAAAAGGGGTTAGAGTGGCACACCAGATGTATTACATTATCATTAAAAAAAATCATTAATCTCCTCTTCCGCCACCTTTTCTGGTGGGAAACTACAATATTATGTTAGAGACAAACGTCTGCTACAGCCATTACTCTGGTGAGAGGCAACCTCTGTGATTGGCTGTGTTCACAATGAAATTTGTGGATCACGGAGAAAAACAGAAAGTTCTTCACTTTGGTTATAAAAGCTCTGTTTTCCCTGTTTACACTGACAAACCCAGCCAGTGTTTCCACAGACAGATATTCAATCAGTGGGGGAAGGCTTTATTTTTAGTTGAGGAAAACAGCAGCTTAGTGAGGGCACAGGGAAAGGGAGGACTTTGAAATGTAACCAGCTTGATGCGGATGCTCTCCAACAGAATGATTTAGATTCTGTGACCTTTGAGTAGGTGTGCCTCCTCATAAAAGGCTCATAGGTTCATTTTCAAAAACACAGTTATTGTACCACTGCGACTCGAGGGGAGGGGGGCACGTTATCATGTTAATTGACAACGTGCCCCTGTAATAGTGTACGGTCAGACTTCTCACTTCAGTGACGTTACAGTAACGTGGTCTACCTTCAGTGGACTTGTCTCTGCTTCCTTGTAAAACACGTCATGCAGCCATGCAAAGCCTTTACTTTTGATAGACTCATAGATGTCTATCAGATGTGCTATGGGAGGGACACTGCGCAGGACCACAGTGTGCGTCTATGAGCTCTATACAGCCTGTGTCAGTGCAAATCGTGCGATATTTGCACTGACACAGGCAGAGCCGTGAACTGAGACACTGGGAGCTTCCGCTACAAACAAGCTTAAAATATAGACTTATTTAATTTTTTTCGGAACAATTTCTCATGTCGGGGCTTCAATACAAGAGGGACATTACAGACGAGCTGTGTGGAGGTATTTGGATGTTTTTTGGTGTGTCTTTTTGCACGAAGAAAAGTGAGCCCCGTTCGCCACCGTCATATGGCAATGCAGTGCTGCACGGACCCCCCCTGTAACTCCCGAGAAGGCACGGAGGACTCTGAAACTTCTCCCAGCCCTTAGTCGACATGAGGGTGAGTAGAAAATGAGTAAAAATTTGAATTTTGGGTGAACTATCCCTTTAAGCCCAGCCTTGTGTGTAACAACACTGAACTACCAAGAGATAACTTTTGTAACTGATGTAAGCGAAAGCTGATTTCAAAATCCTGCCATTTTCAATTGAACTGTGACCACCTCAACCTACCCATGCCAGTTGTCCTTGGGGCAGCTGAGTTTGGGCTTCGCTCCGCTGGGGTCAAGACAGGGTCGTGATGCTCCTCTGGGAGCCAGCCCCTCTGAAACGCTCACAGCTCCAGGTATGCTGAACAAACAAGAAGATAATACATCTTTAACACAGCAGGTTTGCACAGACACACAAACACATTCATATATTAACATTTACTGCTGTCGTCAAACCCTAAATATAGAAAATATAATGATAAAACAACAACAAACCTAAATGTACTGAACCAACCTGGTCTGATAAAAAGTCACCAGTTTACGTCAAACCTCTTCCAAACAAGGGTTCATAATAAATAAAGATTGGTGCTGGTGTTGCCATGGTTACTACTATGACACAAAGTTAAAACACACATTGGCCAGGATTTTCACTATTCTTCTAAAAAAAATCTCAAAATGAGTCAGATTGATCTGAATGCCTCAGAGCGTTCACTGTCACCATAATAACATGGGTCCAACTAAGTATTAATTTCTTCACTATTACATGTGAGTTACCACAAAAACCCCAAATAGCAACAGTCATCCAGCATGATTCATCAAACTGTCAACATTACTCATTATTAGTTATACTCAGACAAGGACATTTAAGCTTGCCGTCTACTGTTATTTCACATTTTCAGTGAAAATGAAATGCAAAAATATTTATAAATATTTTGGTAAAAACTGTCATCGAATGATTAATGAATAAGCAGAATCAATTTTCTGTCAATCTACTAATTAATTATTGACTTATTGTTTCCCTATGGAGACTGCGCCGTCAGGCATTACTTCTGGAAAACATAGAAGAACAGAAAGGTTTTCATTACAGCAGCAGAAAACAAAGATTTGAGCACAGTCACTTCTCTCTAATTTACCTCTCAGCATCAACCCTCAGCTTCTTGAACGCTGTCTGCAGTGTTTCCTCTTCACAGTCCTTCCCTCCTGCCTCCATGGTGGGAGGAGGATGCTCTGACCAGCCACCCAGCTGTAACAAACACACAACAGCATTTCAGTACTGACATAAACAACAATACATACCGTTGCGAGCTATTAGTTTACATCTGGGTATCCGGCTCAAGTGTCTGTTTCAAGTTTCAAGTAACAAGTATTGAGGAGTACAGGTGGGGACAACAAAGCCCTCGTACCTGGGAGGGAGGATTCACTCACTGACTAAATAACTGGTGATGTGTAATGAATCATCACATTAATTAATCAAGTTATAGCCTAGTCAAGAGGTCAAAAAGAAAATGACCGTCCCTCTAAAGATACCTTAAATTTCAGTCACTGAAAATTAAAAACACCAGTATCCCCACCTAAGAAACTGGGATCAAATAATTTTAACATTGTAGTCTTGATAGACAACAGGTAGGTATTTAATCTGTCGGCAAAATATTGCCATAACAGAACTTTTCATTCACACATTAAGTTAAAAAAGAAAAAAATATGTGGCATAATCTGTAGCTACAAGATTGTGTTAAGATCAGAGATGTGAGGATCAGGCTATAATCGATTAGCCACTTAATAGTTTTTTTTTATTTGTATAACGTTAAGCGATTGGTCAGAGCAATTTTGAAAGCAAACATTTTGCATGCATTTGACATTACCAAGCAGTTACAGCTTGTCAAAAGTGAGGACTTTTAATCACGTGTGTCTCTATACTGTTTATCTATGGGTCTTGAATGTTTTGTTTAAATATAGTAAGACTTTTAAATGCATGGATTTTGGCTATGGTAAATTGCAATCAAAGATTTAGTAATATCGTGTGGCTCAAGAAATAAGACGAGCGATTAATCAGTAACGTTAGATTAATAGCTAACGCAAATAATCGTTCATTACAGCCCAACAGTTAACATAAAATGTTAAAATTATCCACTATAATCCCGCAAACAAACCCTGATCGGTGGTATTCAGAACCACCGCTTGTAAACAGCGCATTTCACCACCGCTCGGCTAAAGCTAACGGGACTCTTTAGCTGCTGAGCTAACAGGCTAGCAGCTCACGGAGCGTCGTTTTAATGGTTATTTTAAGCAGCCTGTCCCCCTGTAAACCTCCTCAACACGGCTGATACTCACGGTTCAGGATATCCTGGACGCAGTGAAGAGAGATATGCCCAGGGCATAAAGGGTGTTTCCCTCGCAACAGGCCCTCGGACGTTGAGTGTTAGCCAGCGAGGCTATCGACAGCTCAGGCTAAGCTAAACTAGCTCGGAGCTACTGTCCGTCTCCGCTAAAAAAAAAACACACTCACAGTCACACACGACCTGTGCCTTTAGGAAAGACTGCGCCCGGGTGGCTAGACTCGCTTCGCTTCTCAAAATAACCTACGGATCAACATCAGCTATGGAGAACAACTGTAATAAAGTGCGCAGATGCGGAGGCCTGGTTGCTGAGTTTTTCCCCGTGATGTCCCTTGTTTACAGTCGAAACCGTCGCAGTGACTCTGCAACAACGCGCTGCGCTGCTGACGTCATCAGCCGAAAAAACAAAACAAAAAAAAACCTACTCAACGTCATTCTCTGTTGCTTGTAATATGTTAAATTATCATAAGTTAATTTCACACCGCAGCTAAAAAAAAAAACATTGCTAATCGATATGTTATTATTTTGCTCTCGACAGGGATGTTTCAGATGTAGTTGTAGGCCAAGGACATTAGTCTGAATGGGGAACACAGTATTACGTCACTATTATATAACAGGGCCTCCAGACAGCCTGGTGCTGTGGAGAACAAAGCTTGGCACAGAAAATTAGATCCATATGAGAAGTTCTGTGCTCTCCTCTGCCAGCAGACTCACAAAAATAAAAACACAGTCCATTAACCTGTGTAGGCTACCACGGACAATGAGCTGACATCAATCAGCGATTTGTTTTCACAGCCAGTAGCCTCCATAGCCTATTCCAGACAGAAACAGATATAACTAAATCAAATCATCAAATCAAGCTTTATTTATATGGCACTTTTCATAGCACAAAATGCCCCACAGAGGCCGATAACAACAAAGAAAATCAAGAAAACGCTACCCTCCCACCCCCACGGTATACTACAAGCACATGCACACACACACAAGAGACATGGCTGGACACCAAGACCTGAGGCGATTAAAAATACACATATTGCGCACACCTATAAATGTATGCCACTCCTCATACCCCTTAGAATATGGGAACCACTAGGCCTAATGTTATATGGCTTATTGCACAATACATACACATTTACAGACACTTTCAAGTTGTCATGTGTTGGACTGGAACTTGTGCTGGGACTGTGAGGAGGAAGCTGGAGACCACATGCAGGCACATAAGAACATTGGCCTGGGAGGCAACTGCTGCACCACTAGCATAAGGATGTAAACCAAGCATATGGATGTGGCTACCACGTGGGGAACAGTGTAAAATTTACTTGTACATAGTTTAATGAAAAATAGGCATTGTATTTCATGAACTCTTTGTATGTGTTATATACAAATATTTAAGTTTGTAAAATGAATGAATATATGGTGGTGGAAATAAATTCATTTTAAACTATCCATGTAAAGTTTTTAAATAAGCTAATTAAAATGATTTGATATATAACAGAGTCTCAGATACAACATCAGGATTGAACAGTTCCAAATCCGAATCCAGTCCGAATAAGTCAGAAACAGGTCATTAACTGTCACAATACTTGTTTTTTTTCATGTGTGATTGATCTGTCTTCTTAAATATGTTGCACTGTGTCAGCACTTAAAAATTCTATTCTATTCCTATTCTCAAAGCATTTGAGTATAGTACAAATGGTACAAAATTTCCTCTCAAATAGTATAGAGAAATAAAGGTCTAAAGTAGGCTAAACAGAATTAGAAATACCACAGTGCAAGTCATTCTCTACACTGGCCCATTTTTACTATGGTGGTTATTTTTACTTTTAAGAAAGTACATGATGTTGGTAAGGTTTTTCCCCGCCCACTATAATAATGCAATAACAAAACTGTGCAATATCTCAGTACTTCTGCTTTTCTTCTAAGTGACTGTGCATAGTGTATTATTATATTTATACTTATTTATATTATCTATGTTTCTATCAGTGTTAGGTGTTTTTGGTTTTAACCTTTGTCTGTTTCTTTTTCTGCATCATCCACTTTGCATTAAAGCTGCAAATTTCTTCATGGTTGGTATGTAGGCTATCTTAAATGATCTTATCTTAAAAGCAGGATTTATATTTATGCCAAGGTATTTCCAACCAAATCCTGACTAATCATTGTGGTGATAATTTATCTCAAACAGATGAAACCTTGTTTATAACAGTTTAGTTGCTTTTTCCCCTCTCTACATGCAAATACAAGATGAGGGCACGAAGGGGTTGCGGACCAATCAGACGGCGCCAACTGGACGTTGTTCCCGGAATGTTCTGCCTCTGTCCAATCGGAGGAGAATGCGTGGAAGAATACGGAAACGATTGGACTTTTCGTCCAATAAGAGGACCGGCGTAGTGTGACGTGGCACCGGAAAGCCCGTACAATCACTACACCATACCGGCGTCTGAAGTGAAGCAGCTGCGGCGGCGACTCATGAGAAACACGCAGGCAGCTGTTCTCCTCTAGCCGCGGTCTAAACGTTCATTCTCCCCCGAGGTACTCTTGTGAAAAATGTTGTGTTTAAGCGGGTTGTCGGTGGCTCTCGCTCTGGCGCTGGTGCCCGGTCCCTCTGAAGCCCTGAAAGAAGGAGAGTGTGAAGGTAGGTCTGTCCGATAGCTTCAGTGAGCTAACAGCCTCATCTGAATGGCTGCCTGCATCTCACTACCAGCAACTTTTAAGATGTTACAAACAGGGGAAATAATCCATCACACACACCTCTCTCTACGTGGGATTATATTTTGCTTTTATAAGTGAGGGAACAGCTGCTGGTGCTAGGGGGGTCGGTCTTTTTTAAGCCGTAGTGTAGTGTGGTCTATTCATGAGATGCTCAACTGGGGAAAAGCTAATGTACCAAATTGGTGTCAAAATCGTAATTGATCACAGAGTCAGACTGAGACGGCAGGACTCAGACCTGGACAACCAAACCCACCTGGAGATCCAACACCAACTCCAGACTAGCTCCGGTCACAGCTAAACATTTAATTTGAGAAACAAAAGACCTGCATATGTTTAAAATAAAGAAATCAGGAATATCATTTAAGAAGATTTGCAGCTGTTCTGGGGATGCTGTTTGATGTTTCACTCCAGTTAGAGAAGCTCTAGTGCAGCACAGAAACACTGTTACAGATCCAAGCTCTCAGATCCCACGTTCAAGATGTTACCTGAGTAAAAATACATAACTATACTCCTAATGTACTCTTTGACCAGAATAGAACATTGTAGTGTGACATATGATAAACAGAAATGTAATCTTAAACTGTTTTCATAAACGAATCCTCATTTCAGTCATTTACTGTTTCCAGAGCAACAAATCCACATACAGAAACATACACAGTATACCCAGAAATATTTACAAATAAAATTTGATCATTTATCCATTGGTTAGCTTTTTCGGGCTGGTGCCATTATATTTTTTGTTCGTAACTGTGTTTGCCTCTGGATAACATTTGTTTTTCATATATGTTTTTCCTCTTGTTCCAGTGTGTGTGTCCTTCCTTGGGAAGTTTTACCAGTCACTAAAGGACGACAATGTTAAGTTCAACAGTGCGGACATCGAGAAGGCCATCGTCAAGAGCTGCAAAGATGCTAAGGGCAAAGAAAACCGCTTTGTGAGTAAGCTACAGGCTTGCATTAGTAGTCGGCTCCACACACACATTAGATTTCGTTACACTGAACTATTTTTTATGTAATGAAGTGCAAAATGTGTAGGGCATGCATGTTCAACAGCAAGTGCTTACAGTGTGAGGTAGCTGTTAAACTGCTGATGGCCAAAAGTTTATGTTTTTACCGAGTGGCTCACAGGGCGGTGTCAATAAAAAGCTGATTTACTTATCTGATGAAATGATAAAACTGGAGTAACTGTCCTGGTGTGCGAAGAGTGGAGGTATTAGCTTTGCATGCCACTTTGATAAACAATCTTTGACTTACAATGTAATCATACAGAGAATGGTGTAAAACATAAAGCAAGTGAAATGGATTCAGGGCAAGTTTAAACATGTCTTTTGATAACACAGACAGCAATTCCAAAAACACTTGATGCAATGTGGGATAATATTTAATTAAAGGCGGATTGAGCTAGTAAAACATGAAGGATGAAGATTATGTGATAGGGGCTGTTGGAGGATGAAAATAGCTGCATCTGAGTGAACCACGTTGACGGTATGATCTGTAGATGTGTCTGGGCTGCACAAACCCATCCAGGAAGCAGTGAAACAAAACACATTATTATTCACCACTTGTAGTCCAGCTATGGCAGACACACACCAGAGATACAGACAAACAAAGGCTGTTAGCAGCAGACTCTAAAGAAAGCTCTCTGACCATTTGAAGAAAAAGAAGTGTTGTTGGTGACTAGTCTATGTGTCTTGGAAATGAAGAGACAAAGAGAAATGTTGTTGGTCTTCCTCCATCACCATTAGCTATCTGGATGATCAATAGAGCAGAAAACCCTGTGCAGGTGTGAGACCAACAACTGTTCAACAACACACCGTAGATGTCTCTCTCAAGCTGAGTCGTTTCACTCTAGTTGAACCTACTAACTTGTGTCGATCACAAAAGCTTTTGTGCAGCTTGAACAACTTGGGTTTAGTCAGAGCCGTGGCTGGCATTTAGCAGCACCAAAGACCCAGATGTTGGACCTTGGGGTGACCAAACACGGCTAAAAAACTGGGCGTAGATTAATTAAGTGGAAACAAAGTCACAGCAGATTTAAGGTTATTCTGTGCCCAATATTGAAATTGATAATATGCTGCATGTGACTAAATTAGGAAAGGAATCTGGTTGATACATCCAAATCTATCATTGATGTTATATTTAGGTTGTTCTGGTTGTGGTGGTGCCTCCTCACTCTCCTTCTCCTGCAGATTAATTTAGTGATGTGCTGTTTTTTCACAGATGCTTTCAGTTAAAGGCTGATAGTGTGGAGTTCAGAGATCAGTCAGAAAGACAGGAGTTAGTGTGGGCTGTGTTGAGTTTGTTTCCAATTTCACAACTTAAGGAGTTCCCCTGTAAAATTAGAGGTATCATAAACGCACAGTAACCGTTCTTGCATAATATTTAGGACATAAATTCTCTGTCTCTGTTTATATTTTTTGAACGAGTTTCTGTCTTGACCAATACGGCTTACAATCAGTTGTTTAAGAGAAGATCAACTCATTATTGGTCATAATGTGCAGTTTATAAGGAACCATCTAATACGGCAGTGAAATCCTCTTCATTGATATTTGTAATGTTCAGATCTTGGTTTAATTCAAAGTACTCTTAAAATATGTTGCACCTAACTAAGAGGTGTTTTTAATGTCTGTAACAGATCCAAAAGCACCAAGCATCTGTTGCAAAGCTGAAAGCCCCTGAGACGCTTTGCACAAAGTTAAGTCTGTTTCTTTTTTTCTTGTTCCATGTGTATAGTGTTACTACATCGGAGCAACAAGTGACGCAGCCACCAAGATAATCAATGAGGTGTCCAAACCACTGAGCTACCACGTCCCTGTGGAGAAGATCTGTGAGAAACTGAAGAAGAAGGACAGTCAGATCTGTGACCTGAAATACGGTAAGAAGGAAAAGATTATTTTCTACTCAAAACAATCAACAATCCCTAAATACTATTGGTGTGCCGATTTTTAAAAAAATGTCAATATTTCTTGTTGCGGTGTTGTTATATCAGTATGCTACAGAACCAGAGCAGCAGCTAATATGTGGAAGTTTGCTGAAATTGGCATAAAGGATTCTCTGTGTCAAAATGCTTTTATGGCAGCATTTTCTGTGCCTGGTGGAAACAATAAACACTGACAAAATGACAGACAAGACACAAACAATATGTGAGCTGAAAGAAAATATTAGCGTACGCCACAGCTAAGGAGCACTATTCAGAGACACCTACGGATCCACCACAGCTCTCTGAAAAGCCTCAATACAGGAGCACTCATACATGAGAGAGGACAGTGCTTATATTGTTCTACTCAGAAAGCAGAAGTAGCATTCATTACAAGATGGTTAGTCAAAACATTTCAATGATGATGTGACTTTCAGTTGATTAGAAGAGTAGACACACCCCAACTCAATACTAACCTTTAGAGTCTGTATTGGATCAAATATGCAGCTCATTTTTCCCTGATTTGATGCTGCAAAACAAATGAATCTGTGCCGGAGGGAGGAGCAGGAGCTCATCCAAACATTCGATGGTAACCGAGAAGCCCTTAAAACAGAGACATGCACATTGATTTTTATTAAAGGGATAGTTCACCCAAAATTCAAATTTCACTCATTATCTACTCATCCTCATTTCGACTAAGGGCTTGGAGAAGTTTCAGAGTCCTCCGTGCCTTCTCTGAATTACAGCGGGGCTCGGTGCAGCACTGCATGTCCATATGACGGTTGCGAACGGAGCTCACTTTTCTTCGTCCAAAAAGACACACCAAAAAATCATCCAAATACCTCCATACTGCTCGTCTGTAATGTCCCTCTTGTATTGAAGCCCCGACATGAGTAATTGTTCCGAAAAAAAAAAAAAAAGTCTATATTTTAAGCTTGTTTGTAGTGGAAGCTCCCAGTGTCTCAGTTCACTGCTTTGCCTGTGTCAATGCAAATCTCGCGCGATTTGCATTGACACCCAGTTCACGGCTCCGCAAATTGTGCAAGATTCCGGCAGAGCAACACTGGGAGCTTCCGCTACAAACAAGCATAAAATATAGACTTATTTTTCGGAACAATTTCTCATGTTGGGGCTTCAATACAAGAGGGACATTACAGATGAGCACTATGGAGGTATTTGGATGTTTTTTGGTATATCTTTTTGGAACGAAGAAAAGTGAGCTCCGTTCGCAACCGTCATATGGACATGCAGTGCTGCACGGAGCCCTGCTGTAACTCAGAGAAGGCACGGAGGAATTTTGGGTGAACTATCCCTTTAACTCTTTCTACTGCAGCTGCTAAACACTAGTTGAGACAGGAGTCATTTCGCCAGCGATGATAAAACAAAACGTCTGTCCACGGGTATAATTTGGGAGAATATAAGAGATGATGTCCATGTGATGATTCTGTTCTTGTGTTGTCCCCACATAGACAAACAGCTGGACCTGACCACAGTGGACCTGAAGAAGCTCAAGGTGAAAGACCTGAAGAAGATTCTGGAGGAGTGGGGCGAGTCCTGTAAAGGATGCGCAGAAAAGTCCGACTTCATTCGCAAAATCACAGAGCTCATGCCTAAGTACGCCCCCGCAGCCGCCAAGGCACGGACAGACCTGTAACTGTACAAACACAAAACAACAACCATACAAACAACTCTGGACTTGACTCGGACCAGACTGCTGTCCACAGTGAGGAGGACCAGGAGTGGAGGAGGGTTTAGTCTGACATGTTTGTTTTTTTTTTGTTTTTTTTTAAGGGTATACACTCATCAGGTAATTCAGAAACATAGGTGTTAGTGTATACACATACAGGCGTACTATTCCTTTTAAATTAAGCGTGAGGCGATGAGCAGTGTTTGCTGTCGAGGTTGAGGACTAATTGGTGACAAGCGGAAGGCCAGCAGGTTTTTCTGCTTATGTAGTGAGTACGTTTCACATCAGAAGGCTCAGATAAGTGGCTGCGTTCTCCATCGGTGTCAGCATCCTTAAATTGGAGGTGAGCGTTGCTGCTCGAATGCACATCAGCAGAGCATGCCCTCCGCTCACTGCACCACCCAGGACTCCACACTCGATGCGGGATTTGAATCTCCAGCCTGCAAATCTCAAACCCAGTCGGATCTCCGTGCCAGCGTTCTGTTTGGACAGTCAACGTGTTTTGATGAATGTTGTAAACTTCCTGTGATATTCTTCAACTTAACTCCAATTTCCATGATGTACTGCGGAGGAGGATGAGCACCGCATCCCACCCACGCCTATAGGCTTAAAGGAATAGTTTGACATTTTGGGAAAATAGATCTAGAAAGAAATCTCTCTCAAGGGTTATGAATGGTTTAGCTTAGTATAAAGATTGTCTCTGTTCAAAGGGAACAAAATCCACCTTAAAAGCTCAGTGATGAACAGGTTTGGGACCAATAATATGCAGCGAATGAGCAAGTTTTCCACCATGTCAAACCTTTGCTTCGAGGCCTGATTTAGAGACACTCGGATCTCAACATCTTTCCCATTTTAACCTCCACTGTAGTCTCCTTGTTTCAAAGTCACCCATATTCCAACCCAAAATCACAGTCACACAGATGTGCACTTATTAAAAGAAATGAAATAAACTGCTCGTTTTTGTTTTCTCCCCCTTCCACATGTTTGTGTATTTGTGCCATTTGTTCAACTGACACAGCACTTTATGGCCTGGTCAGGAACTTACAACCAGTTAAACTTAATTTTTTATGGAAATGTCCCTGAATAGTCAACACTGCAGTTTTAAAACCATTAATAGGAATTTCTTTTCTTCCATGTACAGTACAATCAGGAGAGACACAGTGTAGTAGAATTATAATTTAGTAAATCCTGGAGAAAGTGTGTTCATTGTGGGGGAAATAATTGATGTATTTGGGACGTAGACTTAAGTTTGAGAAATGGCGGGTGAGGAGAATAAGTAACTTTGTTAATGTTTGACACGGAGAGCTTCCAATGTCAGCAAAGTAAGAAATATTTATTGAGGATTTTCTGTACTACAGATTCATCTTCTGTATCTTTCTTTTCTAAAAACCTGGTTGTTGGCCACCTGCTTTGTTTTTTATTTTCTTTTTTAAATTTTGTTCTGATTGATTTCATTACAGATGTTTTCTGTACTGCACCCGTTAAATCTAGTAAACATTGAAACTAATGAATTACTGTATCCCTCAGCCTCCCCTGTCGGGATCACCTGCAGTATGATCCAATCGGGAATTGGATCATAGGATTGTTGAAATTTTAAATTTAAAAAGAAAAGAATAAAATTCACTGGGGATGAAGCAATGTTAAAAATTTGATCCCACTTACTACACCAGTGTCACCAACCCAGCTGTGCACAGTGTGGAGGAATATTTCTGTTTCCGCAACACAAGGAAACTATGACATACTGTCAATCTTTCTTTCACATGTGGCAGTGACAGGCGTAATGGCAGCCGTCTCCTTCACTGGCTCTCCCACACCACTTGTTTTTCAGAAGGGATAGATATTTTATTGTTTGATGTAAGCGAATGGTGTGTATTTACCAAAATGACTTGATAAAACAATGTGTGATACTTGATGTGAGAAATGAAAACTTAAAATATGCTGTTGTTTCACGTTTGACCTTTCATGTAAGGCCCAGTCATTTGTTACAACTGTACTATTCTACTTTTTCATTAAAATATGAAAAACTCTGTCTGGTATTTAAATGACTATAACATGACATTAAATGCAGTTTGCCATGTTTTCTAATGGGCCATAAACTTTTACAAACCACAGTGAACATTACAGAGCAATGATAAGATAGAAGTTAGAAAAAAATGAAGTTACAGACTCTGTCTGTCCCTGCATCGCTACGGCAGTGATGAATGGGAGCAGATCAATCTTCCCTGTTTAGGTTCACATCCTTCAAACCACATTTTTTTCCACAGACATGTTATTCAAACATATAGCCTACCGAGGGCTTTGTTTACTTCAAGCAAGCTCCCATTCATTCGATGCGGGGACAGACTGCAAAACAGGAGCAATTAAAAGGAAAATCTTCAGAATCCTTCTTTTAGACCTAAAATATCAAGAAGCTAGCTATAGCCCCAAGTTGAATTTGCCCAGAATTGTCCTTAAACAGTGCATCTTTAACAGTAACTTTTTGTTTGTTTTGTTACTAATACTGTTTTGTTAAGGAGTCCTGTCACATTATTACCACATTAGTCAACTTTTCCTTGACACTCTCCATCCAGTTACTTTGAAACATGGAAGACAAAGACGAAGAAGATGAGGGTGAATTGTTTTTAAGGTGTTTATTTTGTCCATAAATGTATTTAGTAATTTGAAATGTTTCTATATGGATATAAAATTAGGCATTTGAAATAAGAAACATAAAAGTAATCATGTTTATATTATTTATAGGTTACAATTTGAATTGAATCTCGGCCGCAACACATTTGATAATGATAATGAAAAACATTCCTATATTTATAAAAAATAAATAAAAAGTCAAATTGTTATTGTTTATATCCCCAATTTTTCCAATTTCTTTTCGATATCCAAAACAAAAGCGTGACACGTCATGACGGCCGCCGGAGTTACGTCACCGCAGTCCCCGCCCTCTCCAGGGAAAGCGCACATTCCTATTGTCCAAGATGGCGGCGTTGGTGCAGGTCCTCTGATGCTGACATGTTTTTAAACGAGTTTATCCCTTTTTTTCGACATTTATGCAAATATCGAGCGTTTGGAGCGGGAGCGTCATTTTACCGAAGCGATCGTCTGTCACGTTATTTTCGCTAACGCCCCAGAAATTCGCTCCCCGGGCCGGATTCCCGTTGCAGGCACCGAAAAGTTTGAGCTCCATCATCCTTTAAAAAATGAAGAGGCAGGCCGGGAGAGAGACTAGTCCGTCCAGGGCCGTCGCAAAACGGATACGGGAAAGGGAACGAGAGAGTGCGCGGAGGGAGGAGCTGCCACCGCCGCCGCTGGCTCTGCTGCTGGCGGAGAGCCGGGGATACCACCGCCGCAGCCGGAGCAGGGAGCGAGAGAAGCCGCGGCTGAGGGAGGAGCGAGCGGCCGCCCTGGAGCTGCACCACCGACACGAGCTCAGCCTCCTCGGCCGCCCGCCGCTGCGCACCACGGCGGCGGCGCCGGAGCTGCCCGCCGCCAGGCCGGGCACGCTGGAGTACAAGACCCTCCTCATCAGCAACCTGGGCTCGCAGGTTTCGGACGAGGACGTGGAGGACGCGCTGTTTCACGAGTTCAAAAAGTTCGGGGACGTGAGCGTGAAGCTGTCGCACACCCCGGAGCTGGGCCGGATCGCCTACGTGAATTTCCGGCACCCGGAGGACGCCAAGGAGGCCAGGCACGCCAAGTCGTCCAGGTTGGTGCTGGGCGACCGACAGCTGAAAATTGAGCCCATGTACGTGAGGAGGCGGAGTGTCACGCCGCCGGACGTTGGATATTTACCTCTGCACGCGCCGTACCCCTACAGACAGCGGTCCTTGTCTCCGCCGGCCCCCGGGGTGAGCAACATCAGGGACCTCAGGGCGAGACATTACGCCCTGGAGACCCTGGGTCTCAGCAGAGAGAGGGAGAGGCTGTTGGATTATTATGGTATGCTGGATGAGAGGGGCCGGCCCTATGGTTTCCCTCCAATGCCTGTGGTGGAGGATTTAAAGCCCGAGGACGACCAGAGGGCGACCAGTAACCTGTTCATCGGGAATTTGGACGGTAATGTAACTGAGGCAGAACTGAGGAGGGGGTTTGACAAGTATGGCATCATTGAGGATGTTGTGATTAAACGCCCAGCCCGTGGGCAGGGAGGGGCCTATGCTTTTGTGAAGTTTCAGAACCTGGACATGGCCCACCGGGCCAAGGTGGCCATGCAGGGACGGCTCATTGGGGGCAACCCAATAAAGATCGGCTACGGGAAGGCCAACCCTACCACACGGCTTTGGGTGGGGGGTCTCGGGCCTGGGAACTCCCTTGCTGCTCTTGCTCGGGAGTTTGACCGCTTTGGGAGCATTAGGAACATCGACTATGTGAAGGGGGACAGCTTTGCTTACATTCAGTATGAAAGTCTGGACGCCGCACAGGCCGCCTGCACCCAGATGAGGGGCTTTCCTCTGGGGGGCCCTGAGCGCCGGCTGAGAGTCGACTTTGCTAAAGTGGAGGAGAGTCCCTCTCGGCCATTCCCCCCCGGCTACCAGCCTCCTGTAGCCCTCCCCGCCCACTACGACCTCCTCGGGGAGGCCTACAGCCGCCATCGCAGCCTGGAGCGAGAGCTGAGGGGAGCCAGGGACCGCTCCTCGCCGCCTGCCCACAGCCTGCTCTCCCAGAGGGACAGGGAGAGGGCCGTGGTGGAGAGAGACTTCCCCACCAGCCCAACCCGCAGCCTGGAGAGGAGGGCGGGAGGGGCGGAGGCGTTTGGGAGGAGCGGGAGAACAGCTAGAAGCCGCAGCAGGAGCAGGGAGCGATGGCTGAAGGAGAGGGAGGAGAGGAGGAACAGGAGGAGGAGCCGGAGCAGGAGTCTGTCCGCTGACCGGCAGACGGAGGAGAGGGAGAGAGAGAGGGAGAAGGAGAGGGGGAGGTCGAGGGTGCGGGGTCCCGGGGGGGTCGTCTCTCCTGATGTGAGCCCAGACCGGGCGCGGGTCCGAGCCCCCGACTCCACCACTGAGCCCAGGGACCACTCCCCCGACAGCGGAGTCGTAGCGGGCCGCCACCCCGCCGCCAACGAAGAAGACCCCCCGTCCGGCCGCCATCACAGCAGCAAGAGGTCCTCCAGCGTCCACCTCAACAACCACCACCATCGGAACAGCGAGGTCATCGCCGCCGGCTCCCCGGGCGTCCACACGGACACCCACACCTCCTCGTCCCCGAGCACGCTGTCGGAGTTCGCCCAGGCGTCGCTCTCCAAGACGTGGCACGGCTTCTTCGCGCTGAAGAACAGCAGCTTCCCCACGGACCTGTACATGCTGGAGGGCGGCGCCTCGTTCTTCAGCACCGTGATGAAGGACACGCTCAAGCAGCAGAGCCAGAACCTGCCCAGCCAGCTGAAGATCGCCCAGCGGCTCCGCATGGACCAGACCCGCCTGGACGAGGTGTCCCGTCGCGTCAAGCTGGGGCGGCCCGACGGGTTCGCCATCCTGCTGGCTCTGCAGGGGCCCATCGACCGCCAGGCCCCCGCGCCCGAGCCCGGCCTGCAGGTGCGCCTGCTCCGCCACCTTGTGACCTATCTGCGGAACAAGGAGGCGGCGGGGGTCGTGAGCCTCCCCGCCGCGAAAGAGGGGGGGCCCGGGGCGATGCTGTACGCCTTCCCCCCCGGAGAGTTCTCCCAGCAGTACCTGCAGGCCGCCAAAAGGACTGTGGGTAATCTGGAGGAGGAGCACATGGTGATTGTGATCGTCACGGACACTAACTGATCATTACACTGAAGAGGACACACACATGTACAGACGTTTGTGAAGGCATGCGCACACACACACATGCACACACACACACACACACACCGGGTGAGTTTCCCCCGACGACTACAGATACTTCCTTGTTTTTAGAAAGATGCATTTTATTGTTTTATTCAGTGTCTTATAAAGGAATCACAACAAATTACACTACATCTCTTTTACTCTCCTCCTCTTTTATTACTTTATGTCTCCCCCCCTCCATGACGCTGAACTGTCGTCACACTCACAGTCAGATAAGATCGGAGACTTTGAGTTTCTGAGGGGGGGGGGGGTGAAGTGTTCAAATGGCCTGTAATGAAAAACACTTAAAAAGAGAGAAGATATAACAACAGGCCTGCTGCACACACAGGAAGCACCGTCGCTGTTGTACTCTAAAGCTGTAACATACGACACTAAAAACCGAGCAGGTTTGTTTATATGCTTGTTTACTTTATTTGTCTTTTTATTTTTCTTCTACTTTGATTCACCGGGATGTTCTGTTCATCCGATACAAGTGGGACTATAGGAGGTTTTATAAAAAGTGATTGTACTGTAAACTGAATAGGGATCTCGTGCCGGGGGGCCGAGTCCGGCTGAGGCTACTTCCAGTTTGTCTCCTCTCCTCTACTCGCAGGTTGATGATTCGAGGTTCTGTTAAAAGCACCAGCTACGGCCAGTAGAGACAACAGTGGGTGTCCTGACCCGTCCCCGTCACTATACTAGACTTTACATAGCTCGTGTTTTCAATCAATTGAACCATTCCAGTTTCTTCTTTCATTTTTGAAAGGTGTGAGTGTGTTTCGGTCTGTTGTTGCATGCAGGAAAAAGTTAAAACAAAACAAAAAAAAAAGCAAACAGAAAAAAGAACTTCTATTTTGTCCGTCTTTAAAAACGTTTGATTCCCTTTCAGTGCACTGTTGTCACTCGGGACAGGTTCAGCTGTTACACTGGTGCGTGGTCTGATGATGTTACTGGTTCAGTTTTTATATTGTACACAGACTATAATTCAGTTTTAATACATCAATCCATCCATCCATCTCTGATCTATCCATCCTCCTCTTTTCTTTACATCTGCCTTACATAGAAGCCTTCTTTTTAATTTCCCCTCCGTCTCTTTATGTGAACGTCATTCAAAGGGCAGTTTAAGTTGAATTGATATAAACCATTTCATTAGCTCCAGCAACTGAGACATACATTTGAGTGAAATTCACCTCCAGACTTTATCATCTGAGACGCTGATTTTAACCTCTCTGCTGAATTAAACGTCGAACATCCATGTCAAGTGAACTGTTGTGCCAAGATAATATTTTAGTAAAACAACACAGATTTGAACGATGTTTTTCTGCCCAGATGATATTAAATGAGATATTAAAGAATTAAACAGAGAAAACAAAAAACACAGCAAGCAAGACTTGTTTTTGCCAGAGAAAAGAGTGAAAGCGATGAATGCTAATAACTGTTTTGAGGTTTTTTTTAACCCGACAACACCGTCACATTTGTTGTCAGACAATTTGTTTTGCACCAACAGAATGAGAATGTATGTAGTTCATATAGAATAGGTGAGAAGTGTGACGCCTCATGTAGCCCGGGTGGTAGATGGACATCTCGTCAAACATGTTTACCCCAGTGAGTGTTTTACAAAAGCCAGAAAAAGCTTCATCAGGTTGAAGGTTCAGTTCACGCTTGTGAGGACTGTCACATCTTTCAGACTGAGCAAGAAACACAGTGTGTGTGTGCGCGCTCAGTGATATGAGGATGAATCAGCAATTGGAGAATTATTTAAATTGTTTACAGCGGCTGGCTAACAGTACAGGTTAAGTGATGAATGTAAAATACACAAAGCGTATATAGATTTGATTCTAGGATATAAAAATAAACCACAATTATTTTGACCATGGTATAGCCTGTTAATTGATTCTTTTTCCCTGAAATGCCAGAAAAAAGCTCAATCCTGCCTAAGGACCAACAAAACATCTTCAGAATTCATGTATGTTTTAACCTAAAGCCTAAAACTGTCAGATAAGCAATAACATCTGCCTGTAGACAAGTACAACTGTTTTTGAGCTGCCGCTGTTTTAAATGGAAATCTTACATGGGAACATCGTTTTTAGTTTTTTTTTCTTTTTTCTTTTTTCTTTTTTTTAAATCAAAGAAATGAATTCCATGTTGGCCTTCGTCCTTGAGTCACAGTGTCAGACTCTTACATAATGAGGCAGTAATTACCAGTGGTGGGAAGTAACTCAGGTTTTGCATCACTGCCTGTAGTTGAATGCAATAACACATAATGTTGACCAAGTGAAGACTTTATACAGATGTTGCACAGATGCATGACCACAGGTGTCACCAAAGATGAAAACCTTGATTTGAACTGTACATCAGTTGCACATTTTATTTGATTATCCATTTCTGCTGCTGCTTGATCTTCTCCCACTAAAATTAACCCTTAACTTCACTGTTGTTTCAGGTTGTTCTGTGTTTTCTTTTTTGTTTCGCAGGTTATTTATTCTTTTTGTCATTTTAAGTTGGAATTGAGTCCTTTAAACATTTCATAGTACACAGGATATTTCAGCCATTTTTCAGTGAAATTCAATTTTATATTATTTGCTTTGCAGACGTCCACCCACCACTCTTAATACAAGTTGAAATATTATCACAACAAAATTATAAAACATGTTCATGATTCACCTGATGAACTGAATTGCTTTCAGATAGTCGCTGGTTAAACAACCCAGAAAAAAGGGGTCGGATCAGCTCCACCTTGAGCAATAACAAAACCCTTACTCACCCTACACCAAACCTTAATGCATCATTGCTAATAACCCTTTATTATACTGTTACTGCGGTTATTTAGCATGAGAAGTGCTTCATCTTTCATTACTTCAATTGCACTTTGCTGTTAATATATTTCTTTTTCTTTGAAAGCCTGACTTGTAATTGCAATGAAAGTATTTTTTAAATGATCTGTCACTACTTGTGCAAAGTATCTGAGTGCTTCTCCCACCACTGGTAACAACTGTTTTCACATGTGGCCCGACACATTGGTCTTTTTCTCACCCTACTGTTTGTCATCGGGACCCTAACACTACAGCAGGAGGTCACCTGTCTTTTTTATTGAGCTCACTGCATTTTCTCCATCACCTGTTGTCTTCAATTTCACTATTTCTCAGAAAGCTGCTTAACCCAGTGTTTCTGGACCTCAGCCTTGAATGCTTTTGATGAGGACAAGTAAAGAGTTTTGTCCGTGCAGGTGATAGGACAGCGTTTCCTTCAGAAAAGCTCCTTGTTCTCCTGTATATTTGGTTTAAGCATCACTGAGACTAATGCTGAATGTTCATCACCACATGGATATATATATGAATACACCGGTTTTGTACAATATACCAGTAAAGAAAATGAAGAGGTGAATACACTACTTTTTCTATCAGCTGCCCTTGTTGTGAATAGACTTCCTATTTTTCCCTCATCTCATCTGAACTTGTGGTGTGCTGTGTTCTGACCGATACCATTACACAGACCGGGTGAAGTATAAAAATCCATAACGACAATCGGATTTTGTACACAGTTTCCCTCTTTGTTTTTGTGTCAATATAGAAACATGTATTCTGCATTAAAAAAGTGTAATAAACATTTTATGCTCTTTTTAAGTCTGGGTGGAATGATGTCATTTTTCTGAGTTTTGTGTAGTACATACAGTAATATACATTTGTTATATTTACAATACAGCCTATTTTAGTTTAGTGTTAAATGCAATCAATGTCTGGTCATTTGAATATTTTCCATCCTGTAAATTAGCTTGTACCAGGATATAATAAATAGTATAATAAAAGTTTGTATTTTAAATTGGAAAGTAAAAGCACTCGTGCAGTAAAATGACATGACATTACAATGCCTCAGCAGTATTGTGCTACTGTAGGTGTTTGATGTGTTTGTTTGTTTTACTGAGCCATTGGTTTAGATCTCAAAACACTCCACAGATCAGGTGAATTTCAATATGGCAGGAATTAGGTCGAGGCTCTTTTTGGTCATTTTGAGTCACTTTGCAGTTGTTTTTAGGCTCTTAGTCATTTTGTGACACTTTGTGGTGATTTTTTGGCTCTTTGTGGTAGTTATGTGTTACTTTGTGGTCATTATGTGTCACTCTGATCATTTCATGTCTCTCTGTGGTTGTTCTGGGAGGCTTTGAGGTCATGCTGCGTCACTTTTTTGTCATTTTTAGGCTCTTTGTGATTGTGTTGTGTCACTTTTTTTTTTTTTTTTTTTTACATCACTGCTGTTTTGTGGTCATTTTGTGTCACTGTGGGTTTGCAGATCTTTGAGGTCGCTTTGAGGCTCTTTGTGGTAGTTTTGTGTTATTCCTGGTTTCCTCAGGACATGATGCTTAAAACTGAGGCCTAACAGTTCAGTCTTGATCAGGGCCAGAGCAGGGCCATTGCTAGGAATTCTGGGCCCCCTTAAAGAATACTAAAGTGGGCCCCTACCCCCTAACTTTTCCAGTTTTTTTTCTTAGACTATGTATGTATTATCATTTTTTATTTAGCCTACTTTGTTTTGATGCTAAATGCAGGATTAATATGAGTATTAGTCAGGATCTTATGCAGAATAAACCAGTTACACAAAGATTAGACTACTGGGGGTTTTTTGTGGGCCCTACTGGGCGCTGGGCCCCGAGAATTATCATTACCTTTCTCCCCTATACAACGGCCCTACTCGTCAGACCAGAGAATTTTGTTTCTCATAGTCTGAAAATCCTCCATTTTTCTTTTTTTTTTAACAAAGTTTCACAGAGGAGATGTTTCATCAGATCTGAAGCTTAAAACCGGTCCTGCCTCTGGGCTCTGCAGGGGGTTCACTCCAATCAAAGTATAAAAACACATCTTAGATAGAGTGAACCTGAGCAGAACTTCAGCTGTCATAGCAAAGGGTCTGAATACTTGCTTTAAGCTTTAAACTGCAAAGTACCGTAATGTGAAGGGGAAAATCTAAACTGAATCAATGTTCTGATTTTAAAATGACTGATTCTAAGGGTAGAAAATAATTTATTTTTTATTAATTTGATCTCTGTAAAACATTGAGGAACGTTTATAATGAATAGATGTTCCAAATCACCCCCAGGGTTTCTTAGATGTTCACGACAAATTTCAACCCAATCCAGTAAAAAAAAAAAAAACTGAGCAATCGAAAACACAAACAAAGACTTGCAAAAAATGATGAAATCTAACTCTGAGAGCCAAACTTCAGAAAATTGCTATCTAATAAAATATTTGGAGCAGAGCAAGATTTCACAAGGTCTCATCAATTTAATATTGAAAGTTTTCACATTCAATGTTTTTCAGGGAAATCAATAACATGAAGCGATGAGTTGATGGAAAGACCCACTGGGCTTTTATGTGCATGAAAGCTTCAGGCAGAATCTATGAAATGTATAATATACACACAGGATTCAATAGCTAATTATATTGTTCTGTAAAGAGGAAAATTGACATCTGACACGTGGTAATAAAATCTAAAATTGATTTCATTACCACACACACACGCACACACGCACACACACACACACGCACACTGTCAGAAGACTAATAAATCACCTCTGTGGTGCTTTTTGAGAATGCAGTTTGTAGTGTTGCATTGGATTGCGTTATACTGCAGCAGCGTTCACATTATTGTGTCCACTCAGTGTGTTTGACTCTGTTTGATTTCATTAATTCAGCAGTGTGTGTGTGTGTGTGTGTGTGTGTGTGTGTGTGTGAACACAGGGGGGCAGCAGGAGCAAAGAAAAGGAAGCAGTGAGGCAGTCACCTCATCTAATCTCTCCTCAACACAGCACAGACTGAACTCACTCACTCTCTGACGTCAGACAACACTGACAAACTGCTTTTATTTGCAGCTGTTTTTTGTTTAGTTTAGTTTTTTGTTGCATTATTGTGATTGATTCGTCAAATTTGACCAGTTAAAAGCATTTTAAACAGGTCAGATACAGTTTCAGTACCACAAAATGAGTCAGATCAGATAAGCTAAAATAAATTAGGTGCATTCATTTTACATACAAAAAATAAGATATCTAGCAATTTTAGCGAACTAGGGTTGTTTCGCAGTTGGTTATTGTCACTTAGATGTGAGACAAAAGCCATGTGGAGAGAACAGTCCTCTGTTTTTTCTGTTGTTATGTTTGTGTCACATAATAAGAGAACAAAAGGTGATAATATTTCTTAACATGATGCTATAGGAGCAAAATAAGAAAGTGAAGTCACACACTCATAGCCACAATGTCAAACTGGACTTTTTAATAAGGTTCACTTCAGACATAACCGACATTTCAACGCAGACACCAGAGGTCTTCCTCAGGGTGTGAACATAAGACACATTATCAAAAGGACTATAGTTGTGTAAGAGAGACTGGGAGGTTGAGTGTGACTGACACAGCAGGTTTTATTGACTTTTTAAAGATACAATTATGTTATGGTTTTGATAAATTACCTTTATACGGTTTCAAAAAAGTACAAAATGTGACGTTTCTGCTGCTGTAACTGTGACTACTGATCAGAGTGATTGCAGATTGTAAATACATCATAACAATCAACACGTTTATAAATCATATTCTCAAGACATAAATAGGATGTTTCTGGGTGACCCAATATATTTGTTAATAGAAATTAAAGCTGAAGTAAGCGATCCGGTCGTTTTGGCTAACTTCCTGTCAGCCGATGGAGTTAGCGGTCCCCGCCCTCGTCCCTACGTCACCACATTCACGCGTATCCCTTGGCTGCACACACAGAGAGGACCGCCCCTTTATGCCGTTCTCTCTCCTCATTGGATAAAGGTTGTAGGATACAAGGAAAGTTTTCTCCTCGGCTTACAGCAGAGCAGAGTGACTGGCAGACCCGTGTTTCGGACCAAACACTCTATATAAGTGATTGCCTTCGGAAGATATAATTTAAGACTTAGCCTATATTAACACAAACATTCCGCTTACTTCTGCTTTAACTGCAAAAATTACAATTGCCACTAAAATCATGAAATTATAATGATTTGATGTTTGTTGTTTCTTTCAGCCCGACTCGAGTATTTAACTTTGCATAATATTTATATTTTGTAGTTTTCGGTCAATACAAATTCATATTGTGTCTGTTCCTGTCTAGTCTGTCTCACCTGCAGCAGGGCGACTATTCTCTGTGTACAAAGTGTTTGTCGATCCTCCTGGTCAAGAGTCAAGAGTGAGTCTAAGTGTGCTCAGGAAATTAAATTCAATCAATTTGATTCTTCAGTGGCAATTTGTGGGTCTGCTTGACTGATTGTGAAAAACATTCCCTGGAACCTGAAATACGAAGTCCTCTATTTGATGCAGGAAACAAACAGGTAACACGAGATGGGTTCAGATTATTTGACTCATCAAACTCTCAGCATGGAGATGATTTTTATTTATTTTTTTGCCCAGAGCCATTGTGTGATCTCACATTTGAAACACATTTGGCAGACTTTGCGTTCATGTGCTGTTAATGTGTATTGTGTTACCCAGCTTGGCCTTGCAGTGCAAAAACCAGGCTACTGTTGGAATCAATAGACTAAACTCGACTCATTAGAAGCCCTACGGGTGATTCAGCGTTTCCCCCAGTGTGTGGCCTCTGATTATGAAAACTATCGGCCTGTTTTCTTTCTCATTATCTATCCTTCTCTTCCTCTCCTTTACAGCTGTAAACAACCTCAACTCACACAGCAGCCTCTCCGCTCTGTGGTGGAGCTCAGGCTGTTTCAGCGATGCGGGCAGGAAATGGAAGGCTGATGAAATATTAATGTGGAATCATGGGAGGTCCAATGAAATCCATTAGGAGGCTCAAATCAATGGGAGGAGTAAGCAATGCCAGACCAACTGACCCTGTTGAAAATAACAGAGTATCTACAGTGAATAGGTGGTCACAGTGTGAACACTGTGAAACAGACCTATAGTCGTGTGATTCTATTATTATTCCTAATAATAATAATGATATGCCTTTTCAAATTGAAGGAAATGTAGTTTAAATGTGGTTTTAGATGTCTGCATCATGTTTTCATTAAACAGATCTGCCAGGTCTGGTAGGAAGTCTTTCCTCACTTGTTTTGGGCTATAACAGTGACTCAGAATTTAAAAGGCAAAAATCCTTTTTTGAATTGTCTTGTCCTGGAGAGCCAGAGCTCCCAATGGGGTTCCCAGATAAATCTCAGCGGTTGTGAGGTGATTCAGATGACAGGAAGGAAGGAGGAAGAAAAATTTCTCTTGCTCCATGTTATGTGTATTTTTTGGACTCTTCTCTAATTTAGCACTTTATAGACGTAAAACAATTAGAAGCCTTTAGAACTGGTTAATAATGTGCTATTGTAAGTAGTGACTATTACTAGTTCTTCCAACATCTCCTCCCAAATGTGTATTTATTAACGTCGTGGACATGCATCACGTTATCGTCGTCCAAATGTGTATTTATTATGTAGTATGTATTTATGTACATTTAGTATGTGTATAGAATGTGTTCTAGCCCATGTGGTATCCATTGTTGTTCTTTTTAAAGGTTGCCTTGTACAATCTGGCAGAGGGACAAACGATGAAAACTAGCTTTTTAAGCTAACTCGGGTGCATTTACATGTGTTTTTTCTACAAATATTTATTAATGTGCATTTAATTGTCCCTTTTCAAATAAACTAAACTGAAACTGAAATTACAACAGTTGGAGAGGGGACCATCACTCTTTGGGTCAGAGAATCACTGAAGTCAATAGATTCATCCTCTGAGGACCATCAGTGTCTCTTTCCGATATTTCATTTGAGTCTGGATCAAAGTGTCTAACCAATTAGCTGATAGCAGCTGGAATGTTTAAAAGGTCTTGGAGCTCGTAAACAAGACTAAAATGAAATAATTAGGTGAAAGTTGAACTTGAAATTACTTAGAATTAATAGTTTATAATAATCATATCTGAATTATGCTTGTTTGGTTAGTTTTTTGTTTGCAGTGCATGTTCATAAACACTTATAATATTATGATATAATGTCGTAAGATGACCAGAATAGAACAGGCGCTCTGAGCTGTAATCGGTTCAGCTCTGGTAACGGATGCAGAGATCGACTGAAAATCTACCAGAACACAGAATCAATGGGAACCTTTCTATCTATTCCACATACAGATGTCAATAGGCCTCTGAGACAGCTCAGCTTTCCCACATTTACATACTGTATATCATCCTTCTCCCAGCACAGCAGAAATGTACACCGGCAGACTCAGATGAAACACTTCCCTCTCTCGTCTTTTCTTTCCTCATTTCTCTTTTCTGCTTGTGCTTTTTTGAAGTTGCCCCCAGTTCTTGTTACAGCCCATTTATAGCAGCAGGGCTCCATGCATGAAGATGTTGCTCTATATTACAACAACTATTGGGTAGATTGCCATAAAACGATGCATTTACATCAAAGGTGGAAGAAGTAGTCACACATTTAGCTTTTGCTTAAAGTAGTAGAAATTAAAGTAAAGAATTATAATTTAATTATCATTAATAATGTGTAAGTAGCATTTTACTGACAGCGATGATTATTTTCTGATTTAAATAGGGTCTGGGCAGCTAAACTGCCAGGACACTATTGTATTCCTAGGAATCCTTCTTCTTCTTCTTCTTCTTCTTCTTCTTCTTCTTCTTCTTCCGAGGAAATCCTACTTCCCATGGGTGAAAACTCTAGCCTCGTAAACCAGCCTCTCGCATTTCATTTCATTCCGAGGGAGAGTCTGGCCTCATTGCCACTGTAAGCGTTTGGCCTGAAACCCTCAGAAGGCCGAGCCAATCAGCGTCGCCGCTGTGATTGACACAGCACGTTGGCCAATCAGGGACCGACTGGTGCAAAGCCCCGTCACTACACCAACTTGCTGATTGGCTGAATGGGGTTGTCTGTCAACGCTACTACTCTTGCCCAGCTCCCGCCCACCCCAAACGCTTACAGGGGGAATGAGGCCAGGCTCTCCCGAGAAATGAAAAGAAATGCATTTCCGCGAGAGGCTGGTTTACGAGGCTATGAAAACTCACCAAACTCTACAGAAATGTCCGACCCCATGCCAGATTTACTCAATTCCAAGGACATCTTCAGACTGTCCTCCACAAAACTTGTTTCTCGGATTTTTGATTTATCAAAAATTGAGCCTACAGTGCATGAAAACATTTGACTGTAAACAGTAGGCTACTGTAAAGATATACCATCCAATTCTTGATAAATACATTTTCAATCTTCCTGAAAAAAACTGACAATATTTTGGAGTCATGGTTGATGAAGTTTGGCAAATATCAGAATTTTATCTCTTGAGTTTGATTGACGGCTGGTGTGACCAATCACAAGTGACCTTTAGCCATGCCCACAATTGAATTCCAGCCAAACACAGTCCTGCCTCTTTCTGCGGGCTGGGGTATACTTGAGTATAGCAACAAAACTCCTGAGAATAAAAGGAGGGTTGAGAGAAACCAGCCTCACCATGAGCTATTCTATTTCGCTGCTTCCCTATTAACTACCTTTCAAAACTAATCTAACCCAAAACACGATCCCGATAACTGAACCCCCAACTCCAAAAACTAAAATAAAAAACAAATCACATCAAAAATCACAACAGGGTATTCATATTCTCTTTTTTTTTTTTTTGCAGTTTTTTGATGGCTTGGTCCCGATGCACAGATTATGATGCAGCACCATAAAATCACTACAGTGGCAATTTAACCATAATTGCAGTTACAAACTTGAAATCCATCAAGGTCAAAGCTTGCTAAGTAATATTGTTTTCCATGAAAACAATTACTAGGTACGAGTACGAGGTAGGGAGAAGGGCGACTGCATCAGCCGACCCCTCTAGTGCCTTCTTTTGAAGGCTGTAGATGTCATCAGGTGCTGGCTTCCTATTTGACAGACAAGTGAAAAGTGAGTGAGTGTAAGTGAGAGAGAGAGACAAGACACAAATGCACACAGATATTACACAACAACAAACTGGAGTTGTGTGTAACAGTGAGATCTAATAATGCCAGTATACACATCTTTTATCATTCCTGCAGGGCTCTGCATTTGCTTTGGAGTAGGCACCTGTGTTTCAGCAGGGAAACTTTTACCACAGATCTGATGTGGATGTAAACAGTGGCCGTGCGTTTGAGATCTGGTCAGGAGGAGTAGTTGCAGACAGTGGGAGACTTCTTCAGAGCTGAGGAGGCCTTTTGAAGTAGCTTTCCTCTGAAATGTCGCTACAAGCAGAGAGACAACATGCTCAACAGCGTGGTGCACAAAACTGAACAATGCAACAGATTTCTAACGAGCCCTGAAGAGGGATGAGTTTACTGTTGATGCCAGTGAATGCTCACTAAATATCACAGCTGTCTGTGGTGCAGAGCAGGGGATGATGAAGGATGCAGAGAAAGGAACAGATGAACAAGGGGTGAAGAGGGGAGACAGAGGGAAAGAGGTAGATGAATGGAACAATGTGTGATGAGGAGGAGAGCATTGTTTTGAGGATGGAGAGGACATCAGACAGAGTCAAATTTAAGAAAAGATCAGAATAGGATGGGGAGGTTGCAGAAGAAGCTGGGGAAATAAAGTGAGGGAAGCAAGAGGAAGAATGGCAGAGAGAAGAAATAAAGGGGAATGGATAAAAATCTAAGAAATAAGGAAGAAGATGGAAGCGAGTGTGGAGGAGAAGAAGCAGGGCAGAACAGAAATAAGAAGCAGAGAGAGAGGATGGGAGGAGGAGGTGGGCGGACGTCTGCTGATCAAAGGATGGAGCAGAAGGAGAGAAAATAGAGGATGATCTGAAGCCTGTGCCAGAGACGAAGCAGGAGAGGGACGGAGGTAGAGGGAACATTAATGGTTTGAAGGGAAATGATTTGGAATGAAGATAAAGAAAAGAGGGATGAAAGTGGGAAGACACGCGAGGAGAGATCCAAGTCGATGCAGGCTCAGTTTATGGATCAATATTAGCAACAATAAATTTGATTAAATGATAATTATATCTATACGCTGCTGTACTGCGTCAGCTTCCTGGTGTTGTATGCTGTCCTTTTTGTCGGCTGCAGAATTTTATTGCACATGTCAGTGAAAGTTAGTATGAGAGTATGTGAAATGTAATTTGGGTGTTTTGCATGTGATGCTGCTAATGACTCTCTCACTTGTGTTTTCGCTGCTCTGTCTTTTTCAAAGGTCAGTCTGCAGAACCGTAAGGTAGCAGCTGCTGAGCTTTAGCCAGCATCATTCACCAGCTGTAATGGCAAACATCTCTAGCAGCAGGAGCTGTACTTTTTTTTGAGTAACTTAAAGCAGAAGTAAGTGGAATGTTTGTGTTAATATAAGTCTTAAATAGTTATATCTTCCGACGGCAATCACTTATATAGAGTGTTTGGTCCGAAACACGGGTCTGTCAGTCACTCTGCTCTGCTGTAAGCCGAGGAGAAAACTTTCCTTGTACCCTACAACCTTTATCCAATGAGGAGAGAGAACGGCATAAAGGGGCGGTCCTCTCTGTGTGTGCAGCCAAGGGATGCGCGTGAATGTGGTGACGTAGGGACGAGGGGGACTGCTAACTCCATCGGCTGACAAGAAGTTAGCCAAAACCACCGGATCGCTTACTTCTGCTTTAAGATCAGAATAAAATAAAAACTTTTGATGGTCACCAATGGCCATTGGTTAATTGTCCAGCCGATTCTCTCTCACAAATATCAGTATCAGTGTTTGTGCTCACCGTTAAGAACCAATGTGAAGTCTGTGCCTTTGCTCTGGAGGGAACTCCGAGTAAAGCTGCTGCAGTCAAAAGACAGTTGGGGTGGTTTAGGCATCTGGGCGCCTCCCACTAGAGGTTTTTTGAGCACATCCATGAAGTAGACTTCAGGGTTAGACCCAGAACACACTGGAGAAATTACTCTTTGACTTAACTAAACTTATCAATCATAGTAGAGCATATTTTTGTGTTCTTTAAAAATGTGTCTGGAGGGAAACATTAAGGACCTCCAGAATTTGGAGCCTGTGCAGAGCAACGTGTGCCAAATTCATCATCATGGGAGGAGGTGGTGGAAATGGCCTTTAGGAGGAAAAAAAAACTCAGCTGTACAGAGTTGGCAGGAAAAGCAGAGGAACATGTTGAGAAACCAAGGGTCGGTGCAGCGTTTTGGGGACAGGTAAAATCTATGTTCTCTGAGTTAGGTCTTAAAGGGCAGAGTCTTAAAAAGAAGTCAAAAACGTAGGTATGGACAAGAAGAAAGTTCAGTCAGACAACTCTGAAATTAGAACAATTAATTTATTGAGTATAAGCATTGCAAGCTGAAATGCAGCATAGTTAGCAAATTTGAGCATGGTTGCAACAGGATTGATTGTAAGCATTGCAGGCTGGTTTGCCAGAACTAGCTCCGCATGCTTCGCATCATGAACATGACAGGTGAGTGCGGAAAGCTGAAAACACGACCTGTTGTGGTTGAGTGTTGTGTTGCTCACAGCAGGTTGGGTCTTCTCAGTCTCTGACACAACCTCTTGCTGAAGCTTGTGAACATGACTCATGAAAAATTGCTAATTACTGCATATTTGTAAGACTACTGATTCAGATAAAACTACAATGGTCCTGAGAGCTCAATTCACAAAAAAGCGGCATTTTGGCAAAAGACTAAGACTGATCATATCTGAATCATGTGATACTGACGTAAAAATAAACCAAACAAACTCTCATATTTTCAATCATAGATGTCTGTAACTTCTAAAGTCAGGAGCAAAAACAAAGGTGTTCACCTACAGGGTTTTTCACACATCGCCATTGATTTCAGATCTCAGTTTTATTTTTTATCTTTTTAAATGCGAACAGTACATATTAATGAACACTGTTGGGTAAATATGTGGGATAAGTGGGATAAGTGGCTAATTTCCATCCCCAGTCCCATTGGCAGGTTGATGTTAAACATAAAAACAATGAAGATAAAATTGTGTTGTAAGCTTTTCCAGCGCATGTCTGTTTACATCGATTGAATTCTTTTTTTTGCATTTAAGTTTGTTCCTTTGCATGTGTTTCCTTAGGCTGCAGTACATTGAGCTCTCAAGGCCGCTGTATGAAACTGCCCTAACGAGTCAATGGGGCCACTCAACATTAGTCTACTCAGTCACAGTATGTCTGGGTCAGGTTGTTAATATCTGCTCTTTGCTCTGAGTGGGGGATTCAAGGGCTGTCAGGTACATCAGGGTTAGAAGACAGTGTTTCTTTACAAAAGTCTCATTAGATTACTGTAATCATAACAGCCTGATACTCACTACAGAGTCTAATTGATAGGTCAGAACGTCATTAACATTACTTGTTACTGAGCTTCCATGGTTCACCGTGACAGTCTACTGGTACAGGCTTAGAAAAGACGAGACAAACGTGTCTGGCTCAAATGTTCAAATCTCAATGCATCATCTTCACAGTGTAATATGTGCAGGAAGGAGCATTAGCTTAAATATTCACTGTTTAACACAGTAAAGTAAGGACTTGCATGTTATTGTTAATGACTTTAACGGTGTTGTGATGTATTCTTTGACCCAATCCGATTTTCTGACCTGCAGCAGGTGCAACAAGTTCACTGCTGACGTTAAAAGCATCGAGTAAAACATCAGTGATGTGTTAAGCTGATATTCACTGGACTGTGAAGTTGTTTTCACCTCTCCCTAAATGAGTAAGGGCTATGAACAGAGTAAATGAAGGTCACAGAGCAGAGATAAAACAGAAGGTGAGAGACCTACAACCCTTCAGCTCAGCAGAATGTCTATGGTCTAGGTTGGAGGGTGAATGGCCATAATTTACTGGAGCCATGTCGTGTTTCTCTGGTAATTGATACAGAAATCAGAATCAGAAGTGACACGAAATTGTAACATTATCAGGAGAAATTCTGGTCACATCTGTTGTTAGACAAAATGACTTCTGTTGTGCAGACAGTAAGTTTTTCAGTTACCCGATGTTTTAATTCCCCACTAGACAAACTGACTAAAGACATTTGATAAGGGACTCAGTGCTGGATTCAGATTTTATTGACGGCTGTAATGTGAGACTATGTTAATATAGAATTATTCACTTATCAAACCTGCAGTGCCACCTAAATTAGACAAGATCCACAAACCATCAAAGAAGTTCATACTGACATGTAGAGTTATGGCCCCAAAGAGGCCACCCTTCTTTCTCTTCCCACCATCATCTCCAGATGATCACTGAATGAACCCTTAAGGGTCTAATTCATATTTTTTCAATGACCCAACAGGTAGGCTTAAACTCATGGGAGAAAATTAAAAGTTGTCTGTAATAATGTATTTTAGTAAAACATTAAACCAATAGACCAACAACAGCAAGTCCTCTGTCATACATTGTTCACGACTGAGGACAATGATGATGACCTAATGAAATATCAGGTTATCAAGAGGTGCGCTGTTACTCAAGCCTAAAGTGAAAAACTAACAAAACATTAATTAGCTAAACTGTAACATTTGGCTTATGTGGAAAACAAGCTAACATTATTCAGTTAAATTGTGATTTAAGGCAAATGTAATATAGCTTACTTGCTAATTAACTTTTCATCCATCATTACTTTGATTGATCATAAATAAATTCCCTGCATTGGGACACAATTAGCAAAAAATTTAATAAAACATGACCTTGAACGCTACACAAGTTGAAATACATTGAGCGTGTGTTGGACAGTTGTAGCATTTCAGAGAATCTATGACTTAGGACCAAAAAACATTGTTAAAGAAAAATGAGGTGAGGATGTTATGAGGGATTGAAGAAGTGGACATTTTAAATAAAAAAAAACAACATATTTTGGAGTAATGCACAAAAAGAGGAGGAGGATAAATGGCTAGGACGGGAGGAAAGGGAATAAGATTTGAGCGAATAGAAAAAAGAGGGAGGATTATTGGATGTGGTGGTGGGAAGAGGGAGAGAGGAGGAGTGGTAGATTATTTTGGAGGAAGGAAAATGAGGAGCACCGCAACAACAAGGAGACAAGTGAGGAAAGGGTACAAGGAAGCAGAGAGAGGAGAAGATGGATAGCTCACAGCGTGGCGTGCCATCAACACAACACAACAGATTTCTCGCCGAAGCCGGAGAAGGATGGGTTGAGCCGCTGATGAATGGAAGTTAAATATCACAGCTGTCTGCAGCTCGGAGGGGAGGAGCTGGAGAGGACAAGGAGAAGGTGGGGAAGGAGGGAGGAAATAATTCAAAGCAAAGACTGAGGGGAGAGAATTTGAGTGTAGTGATCCAAACCAGAGCTGAGGGGTGGATTCAGAGGGAAAACATACACACACACACAAACACAAAATAGGGGATGGTGAAGTGAGAGGGTTAGAATGAAGACTACACAATTATACAAGTAAAAGTGGAGGAGAAACAGGAGGAGGAGGAGTTGGTTACTAGGAGGAACCGGAAGGAGTAGGAGTCATCAATGGCTTTCTCACAGCATGGTGTAGAGTCTGAACAATATGAGAGATTTGGAACGAGCCTGTGGAGAGATTCATTTAGCTGTTGATGAATGGTGGTTAAATGTCACTGCTGTCTGCAGGGCAGGAGGAGGAGGAGGAGGAGGAGGAGGAGGAGGAGGAGAAAGTGTAGAGACAGGACAGAAACTGTTGAAAGAGTAGTTAATGGATAAACCCACAATAATCATATTTCTGCTTCATTTTGACAGCAGCATCACACAGGTGCTGTGGAAACCAGTTCACACTGGATGTTTTCTCTTCATCTGACCATTCTCTGTTAAACCCCAGAAATGTCTGTGTGAAAATCTCAGTAGATCAGCAGTTTGTGAAACACTCAGATCAGCCCATCTGTGATACTGTGAGAAACACAAGCAGCTGTACAAAAGAAATGATCATAAATCTTTGGTTGCCAACAAACATAGAGAGGAGGAGCTTCAGGTATCAGCTGTTGATTCACTGACTTCAAGTCAGCCATTTCAGCTGATGTTGTCGTTGTAGGCTTTTGCTGTTGTGTTTAAAACAAAATGTTAATATTAAAAAAACAGATTTTTTCAGATTTAACTTTTTTAATGCATTGACAAATTGCCCATAGTGATATCTTGTACTTTTTAAAATCCATTTAATCCACATTATAATCCATTTTAAACCCCCAGACATCTTACAAAGATGAATAAGGCCTTTCATCCAGAAAATATATTTGGAAATCTTTTTTTTTTCCAGGAAGGAAAGAAAGTGGTCTTCATGATTCAGCTCATTCGGCATAATGAGTCATACTGTATTTCTAGCAGGTCTGAAATGTTCCTGTGATACCACATAAATCTGCAAACAAGACTGTGAACAGTTGAATTAGAAAAGTAATCAAAAAAATGGCAGGGTCAACTATAATATTAACACATGATGAGAAGTTCACAGAGCTGGCAGAACCACGCTGTTTTCCATAATGACTCATTATACTAGATGTAATTAATGTTTGAGCCATTTACTCCATGAATAAAGCTCACCCCTGCACATTAGTGAGTAGTACTGCGGTAGTAACAGTATATCACAGTCATCGGTCCGAAAGATTGGAGCCACATACTCATTACCTCAGCACGGGTCCAATGATGGGACCAAAAAATCGTTTCACAGCCATAATACATTGTAATAATATTTCATTATCGTGACACCACCCCACAGAGATTTAACTTTCAATCTTTAATGTTAATGTGTTTGATATTTACAGCGTTGTACATGTTTCTGGTGAACTGTGAACTGAACTGATGAGCGAGCATCATTGACTTCTGCGAGAGGGAGTTCTCCGTCCTTCCCACTTTTACTGTCAGGGATTTAAAATGATTAGTTTGGTGGTTGGAAGTCGAGGTGAAAATGTCAGTCAGACAATCAGGAAATTTTCTGTAAATGCAGTGCGACAGTACAATCTGCCACAGGCCAAACTCTGCTTTGCATATTTATTTTTTCAAATACAACTACTACCACAGTTTAATCTGTGTCGTTATTTCTCATGTATATTGTTTTAAACATATTTATGGTATTTCTGCCGTTATTTCACACTTGATGCAATTCGCCTGCAAGATGTTGTGTATTGTTTCCTCTTTGAGGTGTTATGCTTTTCATCTAGGGGTTTTCATCTTAAACCAAAAAGAAAAAAGAAAAAGAAAAATACAGAATCTCATGGCATTTATTTTGCATAGTGAAATCTTAGACATTTTAGGTTTTGAGATATCCACTTGAAGACCCTATAAGGCCTTAGAATTTATGATTCAGTTCAATCAGAACTGGATGTTCTGTAGCTTGTTGTTTTTACAGAGCAGCACTACTGGATCATTTCGAATTTGATTGTCTTATTTATTTATTTATAATTCTAAAAGAGAAAGAAAGAAATTATTTAAACCAGGTAGAAAATAAACTAATAATGGTAATGATAAAAAATAGAAATGCCTTGGTTGTTATTTAGTTTTAGTTAATTAATTTATTTGGCCTGTTTTATGGGAAAAACTGCTCTGTCTGACTTTGGTTTAAAACAAATACATGCATATACCTTAATAATTAATTAATTAATTTATTCATTTCATTGATTGGTTTAGAAACTAAAACATTACCTAAGTAAAAGTACACTAATCATTGGTAACTGTTCCACCGCATGTCTCTCCTATAACCTGAACTGAGTCTTATTTTGCAGCCTGTAATCTGAAGCTGATTTCAGAGACAGATTCACAGGAAGTATGACGTCCTGTTTAGGTTGAGGGCAGGTTGGAGGCTGTTGGCGTCACATCCACACACTCACAGTCCGACTCGGCCAATCACTGGGCTTTTGTTGTGGAGGAACTAATGGCTCAGCCCGAGGCCGTGGCTCCGTGTTGGCAGATGGAGGCTCAGGGGAAGGACTGCTTCATGAGGGCAAATATCCAGCCCTCCTTAATCCAGCCAGCTCAGTGCTTCCCTTCCTCTCTTCTTACTGCTGCTTTTTGCTCTATCAAATCCCTTCTTCTCCCCCAGTCCCCCCAAAAATCCCATTTCATTTCAATAAATTTTTTTCATTAAAACCTTTCCTCGTGTTCTTTCATTCAACCTTCAACACCACCATCCACTCCCATAGTTAATTATCTATCTGTTTATCTATTCACCTAAAGTATCTAGCTATCCATCCATCCTTCATGCAGCCTATCTCCTTCTTCCTGTCTTCATTTGCCCTCTCTCAAATCCCATTACCTGCGTGTCCCTCTCATCCCCCCATGGACCCGTCAATCTGACCTGAGGGCAGCTGTTTGAACCCCTGACGACACCAGAGGAAACACACCACCAGCTCATATGTCACACACCTTTGTGTTTCTGAGGGATCTCAGTAATAGGCTTATGTATGTGCCTGGTAAACCTTCTTAGTGTAGGAAAGTGCAGCTGAGGCTGATGGGATGTCATTAGTTTTGCATGTATTTGGTCATAAAGCTGAGATTCATACTTAAGGAGACATGAAGAGTTGCATTTATAGCTAGTTCATTTGCACATTTCGAGGTTGCACATTTTCTATTCACACCTATCAGAGGTAGAACAGTTCTTGTTGTTGGAGTGATGATGAAGAGACCAGAGGTGACCTTCCTCAATTTAACACATGAAACAAGCAGAGATGTCAGATTTCCATAGTGTTTTCCAGAAATTTCTGATGCACGAAAAGGTATAAAAAACCATCTCAGTGTAGTTTTACATAATTGTTGTGAGCATCTCTTCTGATTGGCTGACTGTTATTTGAGCGATCCAATGAAAATATAGCAGATTTCAGGCAAAACACTCTGATAGCCCTTTTCCACTAGCGCTACTCGTCTCAACTCGACTCATCTCTACTTTTTTTTTGCATTTCCACTAGGGACCTGGTACCTGGTACTTTTTTGGTAACACCTTGGCCAAAGTTCCAAGCACGCTGAGCCGATACCAAGGGGGCAGTTGTCGGTCTGAGAAGTGAAGCTCACTTCCGCGTTCAAAAAACTGCAATCCCCTCGAATTCCTCTGGGGGCTGGTACCAGAAGGGAGCATTCTCCATAGACCCCCATGTTAAAATCGCCGACTTTACATCCTCAGTAAACATGTTAAAAGCCTGGTGTCAGAACGTTTTTTTGTCTCAATCGATAGTTTCTACCCCCGCACACACTCTGAGGGGGGTGAATTTTTTTTAACTTTACCGTTTTACTGTTATTAGGTTAAAATTCTGGCCAATTAGGGCGCGGAAACGTTGAGTGACAGGTCCGAGCAGCTCCGTGGACAGCTGCTTCGAGGCCAGTGGGCGGGATCTCGGCCGGCCAATCCAACATGGCGCTGTTCAGGCCGCCATATTTGAGTCACAAAAACGACTCCCCAAAACCAATGGGTGACGTCACGGACGCTACGTCCATTCTTTTTACAGTCTATGGCCGATACTGAAACGTGACTCCAACCAACTGCCAACCACTGACTGGCCAGAGTGTTGTCACTGGAAGAGTTGCGAGCGCAAAGCTCAGCACTCAGCCCTGAATACAGGATGTGCGCATTTTTCTGTCAACTGAGGCTTTGATACTCTCACTGTAAAGAAACTTGACCAGTTTTACTATCATACAACGCATGGACATCTACCTTTATACTGTATGGAGCTGTAAGTCCTCTTCTTTAGTGGTTCATCAGCACCTGTACCCAACTGAAAAGTTGACTAATATTGATATTTGGGAGTTTAAAACATTTATTCAAATTTGTTCAACTCCAAAACATTTTCTTTCTTTTTTTCCTTCTTTCTTTTCCTATTTTTTAATCGTGAAATACCTGAACCAAATTTCCTGGGAATCCATCAAATTAATGTTGATAATAGGTAGGTGGAGCCTGGACTGACCGATGGGCCGATGCAGCCATATTTGAAGTTCCTGTGTCTGTGTGTTGTCCCCCACCCCCTAACCAACCCTTTATGATATGATGGTCATGATTCTTGAGCTGCAGCTGCATCCACCTCTGTGCTGATGCATCTCCAGTGCTGCAGCTTCTCTCAGCCTTGAACTCTTCCTCTCCTCTGCTCATTCCCAATTCTTCTCTTCTTTTATTGCTGCAGCTACCCTCTCATCTTCCTCCTCCCTCCTCCCCCTCCTCTGCTTTCTCTATTTCTCTTCTGAGCTCCTCCACTCCTCCATTCCTCCTCTTTTTCCTCCTCCTCCTCCCCCGCCTCTGTCAGTCATGATGGATAAGGTCTTGTGATTGCCTTGTCAGACCTTTGGAGCATCTGCCCCTCTGGGACTGTACTGCTTTTGTGTATTGTGTGTGTGCATCCACATTTTGTGTGTGTGTGTGTGTGTTGTCTGTGGTGTGGCCCCCAGAGTTGATTGGATTGGATTGCATTTACAGGCAGCAGGGCTGGATGTATGAACAAGGCACCGCCACTCAGGCCAAGCCCTCAATCTGTGCCCAGCTCAGACATAAGCTCTGTGTGTGGTTGTGTGTCCATTGTGTGTGTGTGTGTGTGTGTGTGTGTGTGTGTGTGTGTGTGTGTGTGTGTGTGTGTGTCTTCCTGTTGGTACCATGTTCTTTGTCTTTTTCACATAAATCAAACCATATTGTTTTTATGTTTTCTTCCTGTCTGTCCCAGTCTTGTGGACATAACGCCTTGAAGGAGCGTCTTCAGATTTGGCACAAACATCCACTTTGGGCTAAAGGATGAACTGATTGGACTTGGTGGTCAAAGGTCGAAGACAATCACGGATGTGGTGACCTCATAAAAGATGGTTTTGGCCTTTTGGATGCAATATCTCTGGTAACACTTTGAAATAACTTCCTCAAATTTGTTCAAACATTCACAAGTAATCCAGGATAAACTGATTAGACTTGGAGGTAAAAGGTCAAAGGTCACAGTGACCTTATATCACGAGGATGCCTAATTGGTGTCTTTGTGATATATCTGTTGTTGTATCTTGAATTTTTAAGTAAAGCAGTTCAAGCTGCTATTTCTGTCACAAAAGATGCCCTATAAATACAGTTTATTATGAATATCATTATCATATTGAATCATTAACATGACATGACCAAAACACTTTTGTTGGTGACATTGTTGTTATTCTTAGGAGTGATAATTTTCCTTTTGGTCTGTTTATAGATACCACAACAAAATAAAGGAAAACAAAGGAATCTTGTTAAAATTTAGAGTTTTCTAATCAATACTGGTAAAAATGTGTGTAAGAACATGAGACTGCTGTTAGTGTTGGAGAATTCATGAACTTCTCATGTGAACTGAAAGAAAGAGAAAACACAGGACAAGACAAAGCAGAAATAAACCGACAAATAAACACTGGATGTGAAGCGAGTGCAGCTGTTCCTCCTCTGCTCAGACCTGATGTCTCTATCATTATCTCCACCACTTGATTCCTCGTATCAACGGCTGCTTTAATTGTTCTTTAAGACACAGAGTAGAACGGCGGCTCCCATGTAATCACTGACTCCTCCACTGGCTTGTCTTTATCCATTTGGTCAGTGTGTGTGTGTGTGTGTGTGTGTGTGTGTTTTGTTGTGGTCTTTGAAGACAGGGCGGCATGAGACACGAGAGCTGTTCATTTATCAGAAGGTCAGCATTGTGTTTGTGTCTTCAAGGCAAATTCACACACACAAACACTGACACACACTTGCTCAAACATGTAAAAACACGCAGACCCGCCTCATACATAGAGAATATCCATGTATGCACAGAATTACTGGCTGGAAGACTCTGTGTGTGTGTGTGTGTGTGTGTGTGTGTGTGTGTGTGTGTGTGTGTGCTATATGACCAGCTGTTGATCTCTAAGCTCTTGTTCTAAGACCCACTTTCATCTCAGGCAGGCGGCTCTTAGTGTTTATGGAGAGGGTGCGTCATAGTCAGCATGGCGTGTGTCTGGGTGTGTATGTGTGAGTATTTATAAGTGTATATTAAAAGAGGAGCATAAGAGAAAGAAGTATCACCAGCTCTGTTTCTATTTACCATCTTAAAATACAATTTGAAAACTCTCTCCTGAGGTGGTTGGACACTGCACTGTTGGACAGAGCAGAAATGACAAGGTAGCACGGAAGCACTTTTTTTTCTGCATTTAAGTCACATGACAAGACTGAGTAATCACATTACAAACATTTCAGACTTTGTGGTCCCTGGCAGATAGAAGGGGTTTGTCTTTCCATTTTCCACAAGCACCAGATGCCTTCGACTGAACACTGCACCATCCCATCACTTAGACGATGCTGGATTTCTGTTGTTTAACATGGTCGTATTGAAGAGGAGTAAACCCAGCTTTATTCACATTGTGAAGAATGCGTCTTTTATTTTGTGTAAAACTACAGAGGACAGTGTGTCAGCCACTATAAGTTACAAGCTAACGAACAACATTAACAAGTATGTACAAATTGTTCTGTGTAACCTGCCCTGCACCGATCAATTGGTTTTTGAATTAAGAGTCAGTGAATTAAAAAATCAAAAAACAAAGTACCATTGAAGCTTGTTCTAGATTCTAAAGGTGTGAACTCTATTTTCTTTGATATATAGACAGTATACAGACTATATTTAGGAATATCTTTAAGACATCGCCTTAGACAATACTGTGCTACATAAAGATCAAAAAATATTTTTTGGGTCACCCAAACTTTCAACCCTGGCCATGCTGCTTGCTCACACTGTGCAAATAACACCATTGGTACCCTGATGATAGAAATGAGCATTTAAACTTTTAGCACTGGCAATGTGCCACTACAGAGTATTTAGGAGGCAGTGCTGGTGATTATTGGCATCCAAAAATGTCCATTAGAATGAATTTATATTGGCCGACACCACTTACATCCTGGCTCCTTGCCTGGTTAATAAAAGGCATACAGTATAATTTACAACTTTTAATCCAATATACCCTTCTGATTCCTTTTAAAAAAATATATAATTTCCAGCTATTCATATTGGTGAGTAATTTCAAACTCAAACCAAACACCAGAACCTTTTTACATGTGTACCTTCACAGCCCACCAGGCAGGACCGTTGTATAGGGGAGAAAGGTGATGATAATTCTAGGGGCCCAGCGCCCAGTAGGGCCCACAAAAAACAGTCTAATCTTGGACTGAATTATTCTAACCCAATCCTGATTAATACTCATAGTAATGCTGCATTAGCATCAAAACAAAGTAAATAAAAAATAATAATACATACGTAGCCTAAGAAAAAAAGGGGAAAAGTCAGGGGACAGGGGCCCACTTTAGTATTCTTTCAGGGGGCCCAGAATTCCTAGCAACGGCCCTGCACCAGGGGGCCCACACTTTGAGAACCCCTGCCTGATACTATGAATACAGTAATTGTTTCAAATCTGCTGACTTTTGATTTGCTAGTCTAGAAGATGATTCATCAAAATGAAGTGAAACATTTTCCCCCACTGTGTTGTTATATTAGCATTATTATCAAAATATACTGTATCCTACATTATCAACCCAACGAGTCTTCAGTGTGGAAACAACATTGTAATGAACCTACACATTCAGACCTGTCACTGCAACAGTTATGAGCTGATCTGGTCTAATTAGCTGCTGCTGGGTAACAAGCGGTTGATGTTCACTGTTTCCCTTCTCTGATGTGGTCGGATGTTTGCTGATGTTCAAAGGTGAAGACGTCCACCTGCACCACAATCTGTGATATCGAGAAACAAACTTCCTGTGCTGGCAGTTGTAAACAGCTGTACAGATGTTGTTCTGTGGTTGCATGATAAAAGTGAAGAAAACCACCTCAGGTTTTTTGACTACAATAAAGTTAGGTTTTTTGGTAAAGAGATAAGCACAAATGGGTCAACACTTTTCTTTCAGTGTGGGTTTTATTTATTAGAACATGGCATGAATGGAAAATAAACAAGAGAATCACAAACACATCAGAATACACAAAAAGCAGAGCTGCCCCGACATCACAGGGAAGCAGAAATTAAAACACAAAGATGGTGGTGCTTCATACTCAGGAGAGAAAATCTCATCATAATGGATTTTTCATGTTCGAGTGCAATACAATATTCATTACCGGACTCATGTCGTTCAGCAGTTGGTTACCAGTGAACGTGGGTTTGTGGGTTTCTGTTGTGTATCTCTGTGTGTGTGTGTGTGTGAGTGTGTGTAGTAGAGGTTGGAATGAGAGCATCTTTATAGGGTAAATTTCTTCTCCATGTTTGATTGAGTCTTGTGTAGCGTGCTGAAACCTCCGTCCCACGGCCTTGAGGGTCTGAGTCCGACAACACATCCGTCCTGAGGAGATTCTTCACTTTATCATTTTTATATAATTTGTAGGTCTGACAAGCAGCATCAGGTTGAATTTGACCAAGATTGTGTCACAAAGTCCCAGACTCTTGTTGATGTTACTGCAATTAATCCCATGGTTTTGGTTTTCACCACCTGTTACATCGCAGCCTTCACTTAATGGACATTCTGTGAGGAAATTGGTGACCTTTGTGAGGAAACTATTGTGTTTGATTTGCTTGTTTTAGTTCAAATAAAATCTCCTGAGTTACAACTCCAGTGGGACTGGATCTACTGTCATCATCATAATACTGGGGCCATTGTTGAGTGAATTTCAAAGTTTTTAAGTCTAAAGTCACAAATATTTGAGAAGAAACTCACAGTTTTGTGATGAAGAAAGACCTCCAAATTTACGAGAAAATAACTCACAAACTAAAGAGAAAGAGATGTGCAATGCGAATCACAAATATGTGATTTTGTTGTTGTGAAATTTGCAACTTTAAACATGAATCATCAGAATTTTAAACACAAGAAAAATCAACCTCCCCCTCTCTTCTTTTTTAACCTACAATGGCCTTAATAGACCCTCATAAATATAAGCATTGGGATGTGATGTGTTGGGATGATGCACTGATCCTTGGGGCAGATGCGTTGCGACTCAGACCCGTCGTCTCCTGTAGCCCTTTCATTTCAGCTGCACTTCACAAGCACCAGCGCAGCCTCCACGTGAACCCTCACATGGATCACTGAGCCCAACCTCACAGAGATGGTTTTGCATAGACATCAATTCAATTCAAGTCAGACTCATGCAAACGGCCGGAGGACACATGGACGACGGCCAGACAGTGAAAAGAAAGAAAAAAGAAGAGCGAAATGAAAATGTGTTGAGGACGGATGAATGAGGTGATTGAACACGGTGTCCACAGTTCAGTTCATCAACAAGGTTATCTGACTTTATAAAAATAAGTGAGCTTGTTTAATACACCACATCGTCGTTAGAGTTATTCTTAGAAACAAACAGAAGGAACAGAGAAACTTGACGCATCAACAACCCATTCAGTTTAATATTAATGTCTTTGTACACTCTTGTAGATTTGCCTGCCACTGTTGCTCTGCAGTATGTCGCTACTCGTGCGGCTCTCTTTAGTATTGCTTTGAGTTCACACTGTCAGTGAAGAGGGGGTCAGTGCAGCGACCGAGGCCTGTGTGTCTGTGTGTGTTTCTGTCTTGTATCTGTGTTTGCATTTTAAACCATTTCATCAATATAATCTTTGAGTGTATTTACGTGTATGTGTTTTTTGTGTGTGTGTGTGTGTGTGTGTGTGTGTGTGTGTGTGTGTGTGTGTGCGTTTGTATGTTAGTGAGGCCAAGCAAACATGCAGCATTAGTCTTTGACACTCTGGCAAGGACAGTAAACCGCACTGAGCATCAGATCAGTTGAAACAATGAAAAAAGTTTATAATAAAATAAACATTGCTTTGCTACTTTCACACACAGAGACTCTGCCACAGAACTACTGGAAGTAGATTCATTAATTTATCAATCAATCAACAGTGCAATGTTTCACTGTTCCCGAGGTGGAACTGGTTTGACTGGTTATATAGCTGGCTTTGCCTGGTTACTCCAATGGTTCCCAGCTTTTATGTTAAAGGAAAAATAAAAAATAAAAATTAGAAAAATGTTTTGGGCAAATTTGTTTGGTTTTGTCCAAATAAAATGAAATTTTCATCAAATTTCAAGAGATTCAGCCAAATAGAATGTGGATTAATGCTCATTCCCATCCACCACCATTATAAAATGTTACAAGAAGAATGTTACAATAGTCGGACTTTGTTGAGACAAACAGCAGGTGGCGCTCTTTCTCAAGTTCCCTTGTAAACCACTGCACTCTCTGCCGACAATTGTAAATTTTCTTAAAACTTCAACAAACTGCTGTTTAATTTTTGGCTTAAATGGATCAAAATTTAATTATTAAGACATTTAACATATCTACTACAGCAAATTACTGATTGATCTGATTGAACAATATATCAATCGATCAATATCAATGCATTAAGTAACATGAACAGGGGTCAACGCATTAAACTCTTTGGTCATAATTTGTGTCCAGAAAGTGACCAGGAAGTGACCAGTCCGTGGATAGCTTGTTCTACTTGGCTGTAGTTGTGTGGCTGAGAGTTGAGAAGCAGGGCATAGATTTACAAACACATGTCCCCAAGTTTGAAAGTGTGTGTGTGTGGTCAAATGTCCAGTTTGAGCTCACAAAGTGAAAACACTACTCTTCTATCTAACAAAAACATCTGGTTATTAGCATTAATGTAACAGTGATATTTTTCCTAAAACAAAGTTATTTTTGTTCACACAACTAAAAAACAAACAAACAAGAAACAACAAACTCAAGTCCATTTTTACAGTATTTACCTGCAGCCATTTTGGAAAAAGGAACATTTATTTTTTTTCTAAAACTGATCATGTAATACTCCTTTTAATAAGTTAAAAAATAATTTAAACAACACATCTGTGAACAAAAAAAAGAAAAAAACTGACTGATAACGCACAAAAAACATTGTATGTTTAAAAACAAAACAAACAAACAAAAAACAACAACTTTATACTACAAACCCTGAAACTAAAGAGGAAGAAACAGAGGAAGGAAAAAGGAAAGATCCTATACAAGTAGACATCATTGTATACAAAAGCTGATTTGTTCAGCTCAGTGTTAGTGACAAGTGATATAAACTCTCTGAGGGAATATTTCATATTAGTCAATAAATACGAGAGTATACAATAGAATAAGGGAGGAAAAGAGAGCAGGAAACAGACGGGGGAGAAGCTGGATAGTCTCTATGGCTTTTACAGGCTGTGTGGCCCAAATAACCTTAAACATAATCATCATCATCAGACAGTAGCTTCAAACCAAGGCTGGGCCAACGTCCGGACAGTCGCTCTGATCAGGGCAGATACATGAGAGATGGAAAGTGGGATTACTGGAAAATGAGGAAGTGGTGAGCTCTGCTGAATTTCACTTCTTCCTCTTAAATCTGTGGCTAACACTGGTCTCTGTGTGCAGTTTAACAGTGAGCTGCTTCTGCAGGAGGGAAATCATCTGTAATCAAAAGAGTCAGAATATTGGAGGAGTCTTAATAAAAATTATAATAAAATAATAAATAAATAAAATAATATAAATATAAATAATAAAAGTCAGAATTTTACTTACAAAATGTCTTTATTCTTTTTGTGGTAATTTGATGTGATTATTAAAGAAGTCATAGTTTTAAGTGACATGTTTCAGAAGGGGAATTCCAGACGTCCTGTCACTGTCAAGATCTACTTAGATGTTATATATAAGAGCATTGCATCTGCTTTATTGATTAGTGGAATAGCCCAAAATGTAATTCTGTAAACATGATGACCTATTCTTGTGATATTTTGAATTTGTTCTTGAGAAATTATGACTTTATGTTACATTATGATAATTTTATTAAAGTATTATGATTTTATTCTCTGAATTACAACTTGTAGTTGTAACCTGGAGAGTTGGCTGGTTCTGGTCGGGCTCAAGTTTCACCTCAGGCTGAACCAGCACCACAATTATCCTGTCAGACTGAAACACAGTGTTTCCTTGCTGAAGGTTTTTCTTTGCCGCTGCACAGTGAACATAAGTCAGTTGGTGGTGCGTGTTGGTTTTGTCACATACTGCTGACATGAGTAGCACTTAGTGTGTAATTAACTGAATGTGTGTGACTAACTTCCCTGCCATTGGAAGGTGTTAGCATCCTTACCACTGTCATCAATTGATGTGTATTTAAAAAAAAAAAAGTATTTAAAGTTATTTAAAGTTACAGTTATTTCTATTAAACATACATGTTAATAAATGCACTGCAATGACAATGCAGCTAATAAACAGATTAAAAACCTGGTGAGAAACACTCACTTGATTATCTCTTCTCTCTCGCTCCACTTATTAGGCTAAATAATAAATTATAAAATCTATAAAGCAGACATGTAGAAATCAAACTATGTGTTAAAATCTATTCTATTAAAAAAAGGGCAGTAGAGGCAGAGAAGTGGGCGGCTTGCTCAATTTTCCCAATTTGTTTGATTTCTCCTGTTTCTGAGATGGGTTTTTGTTCTTAAAATCACAAATATATCTTCTAATGGATCCAATTTTTAAATAAAACATATAGCCCTTTGATTAGTGGAGCTTGCCCAGGAAGAAGCTCAACTCAGGCCCGAGACATTAACTTACTAAACTTAAATATTTTTTCTCTTATTTTTTCAATGGTGGAGAAAATGTTTGAGAAGACACAGTAACAGCCTGAGTGAGGCTGCACACAGAGACACGATCGATGACTTGTGTGAGTCTGGGTAAAACCAAATGGAGGCAGAAGCTGATGCACACCGGGACATGTCGGCCGATGTTGTGACTTATGGCTGTAGCTTGCTGTAGACGGTGGATCTACAGGTGAAAGGTGGGGAGGTGTCACCGACCCTGAGTGGTTTATTGGATGAGTTCACGTCTGCACAGAAACGCGCAGCTGTGATGCACAAACAAACGAGGATGTAAAGCGGCGTGGCGACTGCGTGTAACGATCCATCTGCCTCACAACAAAGACTAACTGTACAGGATTGTCTGATCGTGCGGTTCTTTTTAAAATCACCACCAAAAAATCTCCCTGGTGCTGCAGGATGATTATGAACTCTGAAGCTTCTATTTGCTCTTTAATTTATTTTGTCCATGTGGAGCTTAGATGGGATCAGCATGTTAATTTGAGCCTCTCTCATTTCCCATGATGAGAGCTGCTGCAGTGTGGAGTCATACAGAGGGCGCCTCCTGCACTGGGATCAGTGAACAAAAGCCTCTGACTTCATTTTGGATGTTAACGTGGATTAACTGAGGGAATAATGATGACTTCTCTTTCTGTAGAGAAGTTATAGTTTTGTCCGTTGTTTAGGGTTTTTCCACGTGTGCGAGGTCTGGCTACTAGTGTGGTGTTGCTGGTTTGGTTGGTGTGTTGACATGAGGCTACTACCTGAGTGTCTGCAGTTTAAGGTTTTTGTTCTTTTAAATATCAGCCTTTCTTTCATTTACTTATTTGTTTTTTATCATTTACAGATCAACTGCAGCTGAGTCAGAGAGGCGTTCATTGTAGAATGTCTGTATCTGAGAGTTAAAACATCTGATTAAGATGAATTTGAGCTCACAAACTGTTAGACAAATAATTTATTTTACTTGAACAGGTGTGACCATGGGAATGTGAGCAGGACATTATACAGTTAAAAAATAAACTCTCTTATTCTCTCAAGACAAACTAGATAAAAATGTCAAAGCAAATCTTTGGTATTTCTGTACTTCAACATTTAGTTAAATCAAGAATCTTAAAACTGTTTTGGGAGGCTTTTGTTGTGAAGGAGTTGTAGAATATGCAATTGATTTCTCCCCGTTAGAGGAGCTGCTCATCAATAAAAACAGATGTGCACATCAGTTTTCAACACACTGAGCTGAACTGATGTGCAAGCGACAGACTCACACCTCCAACATGTCACCACGGTCACAACTGACCACTGCACCGTGGAAAAACCCAGTGTGTCGCTGTGCATGTCCCTGTGTGAAACCAAACATGTTCCACTGATCCCACTTTGACCATTTTTAAGAAAAAAGGTGGAGAAAGACAGAGAGAAGAAGTAAAAGAGTGTGACAGAGAGAGGAATGAAAGAAAGAAGAGTTAAAAGCAGGAAGTGAAACTGCCCTGTCCGGCTGAAGACCCACCCAGGAGCTACCTCAGAGACGCAGGCTCCTCCTCCTTCGTTAGTACGGAGCAAACTTCTGTCTCTCTGGCTTCTTCATCCCATTGGCAGATGAGATCTTGGCCGTGTAGGACGCCAGGGCCGCCGCCGCGTGAGCCTGGACCGGGACGCCTGCCGTCGCCGCCGTGGGCATGGAACCCGGCAACATTGGGGCCCCGATGGCCGCCGCCGCCGCCGCTGCTGCTGCTGCTGAGGCGGGAGGGGTGGAGAGTGCCAGGTAGGGGATGGATTTCACTCCCAGGAGGCTGGAGAGTGGGAGGGCGTAGGGAGCGCCCAGCATGGGAGCGTGGGGCAGTGTGGCGCCCATCGCTGCCAGGGGGGAGGAGGAGGAGGACGAGGCAGAGGCAGGGGGGGCGGGCTGGGTGAAGCTCATGGTCAGGTCAACGGGAGACGGCATGGAGGAGGACTGGGCGGTGGATTTGGCGGTCTCTAAACTGGAGGACGGGAACGGATGGGGGAGGAAGGGAGGTAGGTAGGGAGGGAGGGAGGGAGGGAGGGAGGGAGGGAGGAGGAGGAGGTGGAAGGGAGGGAGGGGACGGAGGGTGGAGGGACGGGTAGAGGGGTAAAGGAGAGGGAATTTTGGATGGAGAAGGGTTAGAGGGTTAAATCAAAGACATGTTAAAGAAATCAAGAGTAAGAAACCGAAAAGGAAAATAAACCGAAAACAAAGAGGATTTTTTTTTCTTTTGGAGAGTAAAAATGAAACAAAGGAAATTTGACAAAACTAAAATCATAAGACAGGTGTGTTTTGCTGGAGGTTGCAACAGATTATTGTAGGGGAGTTCGCTGTACGGATGGGGGGTGTGCTGTTTAAGTTGGGGTGATGGCTTGGGAGGGGGCTTTGGGAGGAGGGAACAAAACCATTATAGATATATTAGGATGAAGGCTTCGTCAGATATGATGAAAATGATGAAGAAGCATAAACCTGTACTACTACACACACACACACACACACATACATACATAGGTTAACAACTAGGATCTACATGAGTCTGAACGGGAACATTTAACAACAGGAAATCAAATAAAATGAACCAGGCTGCTCTTCAGTGTGAATGTGGCCTGTTGCCTCCTGCTGAGCTGCAGATTTAAAACGGACGCCCACTTCATGCACACGTCCTCTGATGCAACGCGAGTGACAACCAGGACAGAGCCAGCTGTGTGGTTATAACGTCTGCACAGAGCTGATACAACATCAAACTGCTTCAATAACATGTATGTTAAAACACACATATAAAGTTAAAGTCGAGATGAGAAACAAAGAGCGAGTCTGACAAGGGCCAAATTGTGATGGTTAGACGACTGGGTCAGAGCATCTCAAAAAACTGCAGCACTTGAGGGGTTTTCCTGGTCTGTAGTGGTCAGTAGATCAAACATGGCCCAAGGAAGGAACAATGTTGTGTTTCGACCCAACAGACGAGCTACTGTTGCACAAATTAATGACAAAGTTAATGCTGGTTCTGATAGAAAGGTGTCAGAATACACAGTGCATCTCAGTTTGTTGCGTATTTGGCAGGTGTATATAGGTATATGAATTTTAGATGTCACCCAAGCAGGGACAGACTCCTCAGAGCTGCAGCTTCATGTGTATGAATGTAATGTTAGCTTGTAGCTGCTGAATGCTAAAGATGCTATTGGAGATTTTACTGTAGAAAAGAGCAGCAGCAGGTTAGAGTGACAACAACAAAAAAAAGAAAAGAAAAGAAGCCTCAGTTTCATGCTTCCTGTCAGAGTGAAGGCAGAGTGGAACTTCAGCTCTCTAAAACACTGAACATTTATTTATATTCATTGTAAAAATCACAAAGTCTCTGATTTTATTCTTCGTCTCTGATGACTTGAGGAAACAAACACACCCCTACACACAAACACAGAGCTGGTAATAACATGCAACCTGTTATCTGGATACATTATCTGGGTATTTACAACACCTGGATGAAATGATGATTCTTGACTCTGGTTGGTTTTCATATGTAAATTATCTGCAGGGTGAGGGGTTTGATCAGGATATACATCAGACCACCTGCAGATGTGGAGCGTGTGCATTAATCTACATCTTCCCTTTTACAGATGAACGCTAATATCAAGTGTAAACATCATTTTAGCTTGTAACAGCAGGACTGCAGCAGGGGATTTCTCCCTCTGTAATAAGCCCCCACCCCCTCCCACCCCCATCCATTTACATCTTCTGCCGTACTGTGTCACTTCCTGTTCTCAACACAGTGTATTTAAAGACAGTGGGAAAGATGTTCAAGGCAAAGAGCGGTGAAACTGAGCCATTATTTAAAAAAAAAACAACCAACGCCATAAACTGTAATTCAGCTGAACCAAAGCTACTCCTTGTTACTGATATGACAAACTAGCAAATGAACTCTTCAGTCAAATGAACGAGTGATTGGAAACATTCACTGCATCTGTTTGGGCTGTGACTTCTTCCCTCTTCTCTCCACTCTGTGGTGGGAGCGTTTGTGTCTGACGGGTTCCCTGATTGCACGTGAAGCTCCTGAGGGAGCGCGCTCCGAGGCGTGAATAATCAACAGCAGATAAAAGGGAGTCACGTTCAGATCAGAGCGGTCATCCTCCATTTGTCACTGCCTCAGCCGCATAAAGCAAACATGCTGCTCAGAGTTCCTCCAGCACAGAGAGGGGGAAGTTGTGCGACTGCATCACAGAAGATAAAAGTCTAGTCACTTTAACATTATATAGGTATCTGTATTGACCTGAAAATAGGATGATAATTTCATCTGGAAATTTTGTTTGAAAACATGACGACAGGCAATTCAGATAACAACATTGGATATTTACTTGGTTTTTGATAGACTGTTGCATTATGGATTGTTTGTCACCTTAATGTTGCTAGGCTAGCAAGTGTTTGTTCAATAATAATGAACATGGTGACATTTCCCACCATTTGCAATGTTTTTCATATAATTGTTAGAAAAGAATCAATAACATCTTAGATTAACATAATATTGTATATTTCAATAATATCCCCATCATACAGTTTATTATGCTAATGTGATAACATTGTATATTGCTACATAGTGAATTTCCCCTATGGGATAAAGATGAATAAAGTATGTGTTTATCTGACTCGTTATACAATTATATCACAATAATATTGCAATATATCGTAAGAATTGTGACATTCGGCTGTCACATGTTTACCTACTAAGTTTAGTTTTGAGTAGGGATGGGCCATAATGGGACCCATAATGATCATCAATGGGACCCATGGTTCCCATAATGATCATCTACTAGTGTATACTAATAATAGACATGATGGCTATTTTGTTAATTTCTCAAATAGCCTACTGAAAGCAAAACCAATATCTTATTGATACATTGGTCTTCAGGTTCATCAGGTTTGTTAAGTATTGGGTTTGGTACCAATCCCTGGGTCCCAATCTCTTGGGTTTGTGTAACAACCTTTGCTGCAGAAGAGAAAAGAAATGACCCAGGGAGGAAATATGACAAACACGTGTAAGAAAATACAATTCTGACACCTCAATGGTCTGACAGGACAGAAAGAGTCTGAGAGACTATACGGTAATGTGGATTTGTGTGTGTTACCGTCGTTCTTGTTTCACTTCCCTGAGACAAACTGCTTCAAAGACAACAACTTTGTTTCCCTGGGGTTAACAAGATCTTAGGGAAACTTTCCCAACAGAATGAGTGTAAAGTGTTTCTAGTCCTCAGAGCCTTTTTCTCTTCTCTCCTATATTCAGGTGGATACAGTATATTTTTTGCGCTACTGCAGTGCAGATTCTCGCTTGATTTAGAGGAGAGATGATGATGTCAAACTAGTGGAGGTCTGATGAGAAAAATGAGTTAATGTAGAAACTTTGCAGTGTTGATGAACAGCTGTCAACTGAAGCTCAACTATTTAGCGCTGATTCGGTTCCCAGTTTGAATTTACCTGCTGATCTGTGGTCAGCCAGTCACAGCCCTGAACTGCAGAGGCAGCAGCTGGAATAAGCTTTGACAGATCGTCTTATCTGTTCGGAGACTGATTAAAAAAATATAATGGAAAAGAGCAGATTTGTCACGGACACTCCGGCGTCATCGTCACCTTGGCTGACCTGACATTTCAGACTGAATGAGGCCGACCCATCCTTACATCCGTTTTACGCTGTGTGTGTGTGTATGTGATTTCTCTCCACTGTCAGTGGCAGGACGAATGGTTAAGTGAAATATCAATTTCACCCCGAGTCCAATCATGAATTTGCATATTCATAGTGGTTGTAACTTGTATTAAAGCTGCCGACAGTCTGTATCTCATGTCGCTCTCATTCACAGCCTCAATTAAACGGCTCGGTGAAGGAGCGACTGACATGATCTCTATGTCTGATGTAGAACTTAATTTCTTTTTATCATGTAATGATTCTCATGTGACATTTCTACAGACATACTTCATGATGCCTGCAGTCATGCCACAAAAAATGTAAAGGTTGTATTATTGTATGCTTCCCCTGTGTTTTATTTTGAAGTGTTGATCCATACGAAGTTGTAAAATCATATCGAAGGTAGCTGCTTTGCTGTGACATCACAAAGTCACAGAAGTCCTGACAGCTGGTTTTAAGGCTCAGTTTCTGAATACAGGATGAGCGCATTTCTCTGTGGACTGCGCCTTTGATACTTTCACAGTATAGAACCTGGATGTACTTTATGATCACACTACACATGGACATCAACCTTTATTGGAGCTTGGAAGATTCAAGATGAACATCTGGTCACCGCCACCGCAAGTAATAAACTATCATGACAGTCTGAAGGTGACCATGCAGTTGAAGGGGTTTACTGCAATTGTTGCTGGAGATGTAACACTGTGCCACAGACCTCTCTTTCTGCCACTTCTATGTCTAGGAAAAACTAGAAATACCTTCATGATGTTTGCATCAATCACATCCCAGTTTTCTCTGCAAACACCACTGCTATTTATAGAAGAACAATGGGTGGTGAGGATGGGTGCACATGTATATGGCAAAATATTTCATCGAGTGTGCCTCTCGTTGAGACGGTGATGGCGTTTTGGGGGCTTGAAAGCACAAAAAAGGTGAAAATCTTAAAAATGATCCGCCATTGCGTCACCATGTAAAGGGTGAAAACGCAAAAGTCTGCTCCGATTTCTATGACCTGTGGAGGGCACGGAGGAGAGCATTACGATGGCCGGCATACAGCCTGCCGGAAATCAAGAAGAATAAGAAGAGGAAAAAACCTGGGTTGTGTACACAGGCGTGCGGACTTGGTCGTGTTGTGTGTTGTGGCACACTGCCACTAAGGCGTCTGGTGTGCATACAACATTGAAATCCACAGACTTTTCCAGATTTCCACCCCAAAAACGCTCGTCGGGAAATAAAGTGAGAACGCAACGCCACTTTTGCGTTTTCTGTTCAGATCGTTTCCGTGTGAACGTAACCTAAATCAACAATTACCTTGTTATAATGAAAGAGATATGACACTTTACAGTGATGTGATTAATCACAGGTAGACCTACAGTAAATAGCCAGAGCTTTTATAGTCCTGTTGCAGCTGTTCTGGCACTGGTGGAGACCCAGTCTTGGTCTTTGTTGAGTTTTTCACTGACAGGTCTAATAAGCAGGGGCGTGTGTCTATGTCCATTCATGGCGACTCGTGCTTCCAGTTCTAACCAGTGTTTCAACATGTTGGCAGGCTGCAGCTCTAATGTCTGCATGATGCTGCCAGCTACTCTGCTCTCAGGTTCATTACTGGTGATGCTTATGACACTTAACACTCATCACTGCATCCTGAATAAAAAGGTTTGGTGGTTCTCTCTCTTACTATGAGAGACAGGATTTGCATACTGTATTTATTTATTTACAAAGCCAACAAAGTTAGTTTGGTCCACTAGAGTAGATTACATCACACCAGGACTAATGACTGACCGTTGTTCCAGGTCAAAAATATTTTGGTACTTTGTGGTCATTTCAGATTCTTAATCTCTGTTTGTACCTGTTTTCATTGATTATAACTGATATTTTTATCCATTGACATTAATGTTAACGAGGCGCTTCACTTTGAATGAATTAAACAGAAACCGATATTGAAACATATTCTGTTTAAACTATAACAGGAATATGTGAAACATGTGAAACCCTGCGTGTTTACAGATTTTTAGTGTTTTACAATCTTTCACTGATTAAAACTTTCACCTGGATCCTTCCAGATCTCACACCCTTTTATCTGTCTTTGGGACTGTTAGTAGTTGCCAATAAAGTTGTAACACTGTGAAAACAGATAAACATACTGATTCTCTGATTAAATTACATACAAATTTGATTATTCGGTGAGATGAAAACAGTTGGCTGCATGGTGATGACAATCATTATTAATACTATTAGGATTTGCACTGAAGCAGTTATGCACTTTTGGAGGTTTCAATCCATCCTGTGTTCTCATTCAGTGCATGAAATGACTGTCTCATCTTGACTAATTAAAAAAATTTAAAAACCCCAACCAATACTGACCCAGGGATCAGGAGATCTAAATTTTCTCTGATGGAAAAGTTATTGAGCCAGGAACCTGCTGTGGGTCCTTTAGTTCAGACCATTAAATCAAATCATGGTCCTTTTCTTTGTAGATCCTCTCCCGTGTTGATACTTACCATGAAGTGATTAGGTACTGGGCCAGGTTGATGGCAATTGGTGTGCCAGTGATGGTGACGTGGCGATCGCTGGTGCTGTCAATCTGACTGCCGATCTTGATCTGAGCTCCTGATACTTGCCGGATCTCATTTATCTTGGTGCCTTGGCGACCGATGATTGAACCAATCAGCTATGAGAAGAATGAGAGAGAGGGTTTAAGATTAGAGACCATATGCCAAAAGGACTTATAGATAGACATACAGATATTTCCGTCTGGATCAATGTGGATTGACCAACCAACCAACCGACAGACTAGTCAACCGACCAGCCAATCAACCAACCAATCGAGAGACCAATCGTCTGACCATCCAACCAACCGACCAGCCAACAGACCCACTGACCAATAAACCAACTGACCGACCAACCTGATTTTACTTTTGCAGATGTAAATCAGCATTTCGAGTGTGTTTTTACCAGTACTTTCAATGACTTTCTGACCATAGACACATGTGGGAAAGCTACAACAAACACCCCTGAATGCATCACAATCCAGCACAGCAGCAGTTACTGAACCCAGGCTCAACACAACCTGAACAGAACAAGCTACATCATTAACTTATTTTCTTTGCTGATGTCAGACCTTCTGAACCCACACCTACACTGCATCTATCTCTGTGGTTCATTTTTCAGCCTTTCCATCCATCCACCCCTCCATCCTGTTACCTTTTCCGTGTCTAAGAATATAAAATAGCAACAGGTGGTGAACTCAGCTGTCCGCCAGGAGCTTTGTGTGTGTGTATGTGTGTGCTATACTTGGCCCGGCAGGGGTTTTGTCGTACAGTAGGTGTCACCGTAACAACAGACTGATATTTACTGTGGTGTCAGCCCCAGAATATAAACATGTCTCATTACCACCTGCATGTGAAGGTTGCACCACTGCCCTTAACACCATAAAAACTGGTGTCTGCACACAAACCAGACAGGAAGTCGATAATGACAGAATTCAAAGTTGCAAATAACAAGAGAAAACTTGTGACAAATGACTCAACAACATGAAGATGCCTTTCCTCCACTTCTTCCTCTGCTCTAAAATAACATGTATTTAAATGACTTTAATGTTATGAGAGGCAGTGACAGCAGAGTGAGGGGAATATAATGAGGGGCGATGTAAATATAATCCAATTAAAACAGAAAAACAATGGTAGATTTGTCTGAGCCCTTTAAGGCTGGTATGGTGTAAAGAATCATCATTAACCCTTGTTACAGCTCATTAGCCTCAAATCCACCATATTAAAGAACATATAATGTTAATTAACTTTGGCATTTATACTTAATCATGTGTTTACTTGTAAAGAAAATTAAAAGACGGTAAGAACAGTAATAATACTTTGCTTAAGAGGGAAATCATTTGAAGTTAATGACCTGAAATGATAATTCTCTTTTTACTTATGAGTGTTTTTTTCCCCTGTATTCACAGTGAAGTTATTGCTTGATTTCAAAATTCGAAAACGCTTTTTTGAGATCAAAATAAACAGAGTTCATTCTGTCAAGATGAGAAATTGAGTAAATTCAGGAAAGTGAAATATAAAATAGGAAATAAATAAAGAAGCAAAGAAGGTCCAAGTCAAGTCTCAAGTCTGCTGCATTTGCCTCAAGTTTGTACCAGCAGTCAAGTCAATTGCATGTCTGAATCACTAAGGAAGTGTCCAAGTTGAGTCTGCATCGAGTCTCGAGTTCTCAGCGATCAAAGAAGAGTCAATTTCTTCACTCTGTTAGAGCCAAATAATTGACATTATATACAAGAATGCATAAAGGCATGATTAACAAAACAAGTGAGAGTCAGTGCTCAGATCTGAGTCATGTCAGGAGACCTGAAGGTCGTGATTCAAGCCAGTCACTCTTTAATTTAGTGTTTTGATAGTGATGATGCTAAAATGTCACTCAAACGGCTTGCACATGCAACGCCAATGCGTGTGACTGATTATCTATGTATGGAAGCATCTGCATTAGTTAGATGTTTAGGTCAGAGTCTCAGACAAAAATGCAGACCTGGTTGGGATCAAGTCTTCCAGGTTTTGGTGTTTCTCCTCAGCAGTGGAGGGTTCTTCTCTGTTCTCAATCATTTCTGAATGAAAGTTCTCCGTTACAAACACTGACTCAGGGACTCTGATGCAGAACCCTCCGTCGATCCTCTCACTTTTATCTGTGTGACCCAGATCTTTCTCTTAGTCAGGCTTTCTGCCTCTTCAGCTCACTGGATTCTTTTTTTTTTTTTACTGCTTCTGTCATTCTGTGCCTTCCATTCCTTTATTCCTTTCTCTCTCTCTCTCCTTCTCTCCCTCCTTCTGTAATCTTTACCTTTCCCTCTCTCCACTTCCTTCTCTCGCTGCAAAAAACATTCCACTCCCCACAAGTAACGGGCTCTGTTGGAGGAGATCTGCTCTGTGGGCTATTCATGGAAAGAGGCCTGATAATGAGAGAGCGCTACAATGATATGTAGGAGACAGAAGACAAAGTGTCAGCTGACAACAACCAGGTCAGGACCATTTGTGTGAAATCCACCTTTAGCCGCCTTTCGACCCCTCAAACGGCCTCATTGAATCACAGGCGGTGAGTTAGAACAGCAGAGGCACCAGTCAGCCGTCCTGTGAAAAACTCACATCTCCAGGTTTAGCCTGTATGTTATTATAGTCTGTCCATCCATGATCCATACCACTTATCCTTATAGGGTCACAAGGGGGAAGTTGGAGCCAATCCCAGCCGATAGTGAGTGAGAGCGGGATCTCAAGTCTATCACAGGGCTGACATACAGAGATAAATAATAATTCACACTTACAAGTCACAAGTTAACCAACATGAAATGTGGAAGGAAGCTGAAGAACCTGTAAGTAGCCTACTAGTAATTGTGAAATCAAATTAATGCTGAAAAAAAAAAGTCATCTTCTTTTAATATGTTTTGTGCACTTTTCCTTAACCAGTCTCCAACCTGAACAATCCACACAAGTCTTTCATCCCAAGTCTCTGATAGCAGCGTTTCCTGAAATAGTGGCCGTTATGGTGGCAGGTGTCCTGGTCCTTGGTTGTCATGGTTACAATCAGAAATAGTTGTAGCTTGATTATGTTTAGGCACAAAAACAACTTGGATAGATTTAAAAAAAAAAAAAAAAAAGGAAGTGTGGCTTGGGCTAAAATAAGAACTTTGTCAACATACAATCTTTGTCATCATGGTTACAATGATAATAAAGCAGCAATAGATGTTGAATGGTCATATGGGAGGGAAATCCGTGTTTTGTTGATCCACCCATTCATCATGACCCCTCTCAGACTCTTTTGCTCCTGTTATGACTATGAACTAGATGTTGCCTAGCAACAAAATCTAACTATGGGTCATAATGATCTGCTGCACAGAACCACATACTATCTAAATGTCTATTGAAAAAACCAAACAAAAAACAATTTCTTTGTGACACACTTAAAACTGTGACTTTGGCTCTAAATGTTTAATCAGGAACATCGTGGCTTCACTACATATCTAAGTCCTGACTTCCCCAATTTTCTACTGCGGTAAAATAGATGCCGTAACCCTCACTGTGAGAACAAGCTTTGGCTTTTTACTCTTTCTGCAAGACTGACAGCTCTGGAGATACAGGTTTTTTTTTTCCAGGACTGTGTACAGTGGTATATGTCCCCTCTCTCCAAGCGGCTTTATGTAAGTGCTATGGGTAAAAATCAGCTTGAAGCTGAGGAGGAAGAGGACGAAGAGAGGGCTATTTTTGGGTGATTCCCTGCTGCCCTTGTAATTTGGAAAAGGTTTATTGAAGGAGAGAGAGAGGGAGAGGGGTAAAGTGAGAGGGAGAGAGAGAGGGTTGCTGTTAAATCTCTAACTGTGAGAGCTATAGGATGTCATTAAGCTGCTCTGCTTGGCCCTGCTCAGTGAAACACACACACACATACACACACACAATCCGACACACAAACAAACACATCATACACACTCACATACACAGTCTCTTAAGCTTTTATTGTGTTACTGGTTTTCTTATTCTCACTCCATTATACACATGTAAGCTGTGTGTATATGTGCATATACAGGGCTGCACAATGTAATCGAAATTGCAATGTGGCCGTGTGCAATATCCAAATCACAAGGGCTGCAATTTTTTAAAGGTAAAATGTGTCACATCATTGTTGTGCATTGTTAGCCCCATAAGTGTTGTGTTGTTACAGAGATGCTCATATATATATGTACAGACACCGGACAGAGACCTGAATGGAAGTTGAAACTGATGGCTAATTTGTACATGAAAGGTGATGGCACCTGCAGAGGTGTGGATTATCTTGTCAGAGCTCCAGAGTAGAGTTTCCTGTGAAACCGTGACCTCCCGCTCCCCCGTCTGTCCTTTACTGTGCCAATGAGAGCTCATATATAAAGACATGAACAGAACACAATTGGTTGAGGAGAGAGCCAAACGAAGGAATGAACGAAGCCTCAGGGCACAAACAGCTCGGAAAACACTGCGCCCTTGGTGTGAGGGCTCGGTGCAGCAAGAGTGCTGTATATATTCTATCTGCGGTATTCTGTTGTTTATTATAGTGTGTCTAATTGACTTCCCTTTGAATCTGATCTCTGAATCACCACCTACAACTCTGATATGTGCAGTTTCAGATTTTTTTTGAGACAAATAAGTGGATGATTCTGCAGACTTACATGTATGCTGGAACAACTTCAAACCCTAATAAACTCTAGGTACAAACTTGTTTAGGGGCGAGTAACTAAAACACTCAGAGAAGGTCAGAGAGAGACTGAGGTCTGTGACAGGAAACATGAAAGTCAGACGGGCTATTAGAGATCTTCAAAAAGTTAAACCCAGACTGAAAGTGGCCCAGAGAGAACCTGAGCAGACATGCATGAATGCATTTTGAAAGAGGAAGGTCGACCTGAGCGCAGGAGGAACCAACCAGAACAGACCTGGAGATAATTAAAGAAAGTCCAAGACAACCTTCTCAGGACAGGTTCTGCTCAAAGACAACTGTCAACAATAACACTCTCTTTAGCTAAATTTATGATATATGATATGACTAAGGTCCTGGGTCAGGTTGATCCATTCAAGAGCAAGACCTCACTGTTGATTTTTACCTCTCACACTCTAAGCTCTATGGATATAGGTCAATGTGCAGCTTCAGGTTCCTGACTCATCAATAATTTAGATTGAACAAGGTCTTTTTGAAGTGAGCATGCACAGAAAGGATGCACATCTGCCTGCGGCAATTAAGTCTCATAAAGTATAAAGGGTAGATGTCCACTTGTGTGATTATGAAGCAGGTCTAGATTCTATATCAATACTGAGAAAGTATCAAAGCCTCAGTCCACAGAGAAATGCACACAGCCTGAAACTGAGTATTAAAACCAGCCGTCAGGATTTGTGTTGTTTTACTTTGAAAATTAGGCTAATTAAATTTGAGTTATGAAAAGAAAGCAAAAGAACTCAGGAGTTCCTGTGACTTTATGGTGTCAAAATGAAACAGTCACCGCTCTCAACCACGACCCCACGACCTCTTTGAAGAACTGATTCATAAAAAGATATAGCTATCGTTTTGAGAACTAAAAACCATCTCAGTGTAGTTTAACATTAACAGTAGTGACAACAGGTCAGTGTCAGGAGAGAGGCTCAGTCTCACTTCTGATTGGCTGACTATTTTCTGAGTGAACCAATAAAAATAGAGAAGATTTCAGGTAAAACACTCCCAGAAACCAAATCCTGCAAGTGTTGGATAGTGGGTCCAATTGGGCGGGGCTTTGTGAATGCTTTGTCATGACATCATAACGTCACAGAAGTCCTGGCAGTTGGTTTGAAGACTGAGTTTCTGAATACAGGCTGTGTCCACTTCTCCGTGGACTGAGGTTTTTCACTGTATAGTATAGTACTGTGTTTCTTTTTCCAATGATTAACATGGGAATTCTTTTGGAACCAGATTTTGTAATGTAACATTTCTAATTTCATCTCTTCTTCCTGTGCATTACAGAAGTGATGTCATTTGTGAGTCATTTTATCCTAATTAAAGATCATGGTGTCAGTTTATTTTCATCTTAGGTACTTAAGCAGATGCTCTTGACATTTCTCAGTGATGTGCTGTTTGAAAGTTTCTTATTAAATGGCATACTAGCAACAACTTGAGCCTGACTCACTGACAGTAGTAAAGGCATGGTGCGTGTTCAGGTTGTGAGCCTTGATACTTATCAGACATGTGTGTGACATCAGTGTGCTGCAGAAACATTGGTATCCACTTCTGTTTTAAACCCAGTGTTTTGGCTGCAGGCTCCAGACTCCCACCGTGTGACAGCCTGAATGACTGACTAACAGCCAATGATGGATGGACAGAGAGCGCCAGAGTAGAGGACGACTCAGACTCAAGTGAGGGGGAGTCGCACATCGTCTGAGTGTTTAATGGGAAAAACACCCTCGCTCACCACACTCCTCCCTCCCTCTCGTGTTTTCCGTCCAGCGCCACAAATCTGTGGCTCGTCAGTGAACGAAACTCAAACCTGTGTTTGGTGGTTTTCATTAATCTGTCATGATGCCGACATTCGGGTTTGTTGCTGTCGTCAGCAGCCGGTTAAACGGGAAGAGGTTTGTAATGTGAGTAAGAGGAAAGTGTGAGGGAGTTGGCTGCTGCTGCCTGTCGGCCTGCAGAGGTGTGCGCTGCGATTCTTCCTTTTAGTTTAAAATATCCAGTTCCAGAGAGACTGCAGCACTTACCTCAACACTTCACTGATCACTTCTTCACCATCTGTTTAACTTTCATAGGTCATAATTGCTCTTCTAACATTGTTTTAGTGTGCTTACCATCAGTCTGCTGTGGTGAATTTACCACCTTTTTCTGCTTAAACTGTACCAACCAAAAGCTGCATAGACTGCATAAAGATTCATCATCACTTTGTCAACTCACGTTTGACTTTTCTTACTCTCTGAAATTGTACATTATAATTGTAATCATATTTATTATAAAGCACTGTTTGACAAACAACTTTGATAGGCCTATGTCTTTTTAACTAGACCAAAGTTGAATTACACTTAATCTCACTATCACTTGATTCTCAAAAATCATTATTAGCAAATCTATCTAATGCCCCATTCAAGTGGAACAATCTGCAGAAGCTGTTAAAATTAGATACTCTAATTATAGACATAGTGAATCCATGTGTTTTCTTTGAGTGATAAACTGTATCTGTCATACATTGCCATGATCACATTACTGTAATGTGGTTTGTTGATTTATAATGCCATCAGGGCATCCATGTAAAAGAGAGCTCTCTCTCAATGGACTTCCCTGTTCAAATAAAATGTGGATGTATTTACAAACCCCTCTTTTATTTTGAAATTGTTTTCCTTGTATCAAGATATCTTTTCCTCCTTCATGCAGCTGTGTTGGTATTTGACTGGAGTGAACTGAATTGTCTTGTACTGTGTTCATCTGTGGATTAAGAGGTGGAGAATCAGCTGTAGTTGGATAAAAACATTCTGAAGTTTGTCCAATACATCTAAATTAGCCCTAGCGTCTTTGGAAACATCTTGCCAGTGGATAAAATAGGGAATGAGTTTTTCTGTGTTTTGTGTCTCTTCTCCTCCATCTTTCTACAGTTATAACTTTGTTGATGAACAGAAAAGATTCAGGGTCAGACTCTGTGTCTGTTTTTCAGACTTGATGCAGCTGTCCCTGAACACACCTGGAGCATTTCAAACACCCTGATCTCAGGCTGTAAGGTTGTGGGTCTTTTTGTGCAAATGTTTGCAATAACCTCAGGACAAGTCAGTAAATAGAGACTGATTATATATATTCATCTAATTCACTGAGATCAGACCTCTCTTTAAATCCAGATGGATTTAGCAGAACGATAAACTATTAAACATAAAATGCTGCTTGATATTAAACAAAAATTATATCTTGTCTTGAACGCCAGGATGCACAGAGCTGCTGTCCAGTCATGATACATTTACTGGGGCTTAAATCACAAGCTCCCCATAAATAGAAACTAACTCTGGGTGAAACACATCAACCCACTAAGGTGTAAGGGCTCTAACTGTGATTGGTTGACTGGTTGACATGTACTTCAGACTTTTTAGTCGCCCCATATACATAGTATATAGCTGGAATTGTTTGTGTTCTTTCCATTTTCTGATGTTTCTAAAAAGTTGCACTGGGTTAGCAGTGGTTGGGAGGGCTGCAGACTCAGAGTCTTGGCAGGGGTGTATGGATGGCTGGGAGAAAAATAAGGAATGAAACTCAGCTGAACGTTTGTGTTGAACAGGGGAATTTAAACAATGAGAACTTACTGAGCTTTTATTTCAGTAAAACTGGATGTTTGTGGCTCAGTTTCACTCGTCTGTTGATGAAGTGTGCAGCAGGATGGAAGCTCCAACACGTTTCCTGCCTCTCACGTTAATGAGTTTGGGCAGCTTTCTTCTGATGTCGCAGAACAAACCAAGCTCTCCACAGTTTGCTTTAATGTCATGTTGTGTTTTCATCATGTGCGGTCAAGCCGGGTCCGTCTGCGTTATTTCATTACTTTCCTCTGAACACTCACAATAAGTGCTTATCGCTCCTCAGGCAGATTATTAGGCGCGGGTTCACATTACAGAGTTGTGTAAACAGCTTAATTACTCTGAAGCTTAATTCAGAGTTTTGAAAGGAACCGGGTTGTCGTCAGTAGTGAGACAGCTGATTGCATCCTGTGATGGACAGAGGGAGGGAGGGAGGGAGGGAGGGGACATGGTGGCCAGAGGCTTCCTTATAAACTAAAAGCCACTGCTTTGACCTTACCACAGTCAACACGTCCATCAAATGTCATGTGTCCTTGAGCACGACACTAAACTGCTGCTCGGCAGCTCGGCAGTGCAGCTCATTCAGAGGCCGAGGGCTGAAGTAGATGTTGTTTTTTTGTTTTCTCATATTTTCTGATCAGATTCAGAGCCAACCTTCAGCAAAACACTGAGGAGACCAGACACGCACCAGAACGTTCAGGTTCTGACCACCGCTTTGATCCAGGCTGAAACATCTCTGCACATTTGCACTTCCCTCAGGCTGAACTATAAATTTGATCCTCTGACTTTTCATGCAGCACCATCCTCAGGTTGAAACATCAAACTCTCCCTTCCTTTGGTTTATGACTTAATACCTTACGTACAGTATCTGCTGCTGCACCACACATCAACATTGCCACCAGGACCAACCTGTAAACAAACGCTAGTAAACACACAGTAGCAGAACAAAGCTTTCATTTTTACTCCACCTACAGTGGCTCACATCACCAACCCCGGAATATAAAAACAACTCACTGCAATTTGTTGAGAAACATAAACATCATAAAGCCGCAACTCAGCTCATTAGTTTCTTTCTGCAGTCAAGGCATATCTCACTTTTTTTTAATAAACAAGCTTCATGTGACATCTTTTTAATCTTATTTGCAGTTTGCATGTGATTGGTTTTGATGTTTGTTTCTGATTCATGTGAAGCAATTTGTCATTTGTAACGAACGACAAGTGATATGCAAATAAACTATCATTATTATTATTATTATTAATAATAATAATAATACATTGGACAGTTTCAGTTTCAATATCAGCTTGTGAGGCACAGATCTGACCTGTGAGATGTTGTTTAAACTCAGTCCTGCATTAAACAACTAATCTGAAGAAATCCAGTCAATCCATTTTTTGAGTATGAGGAGTTACTTCCTAGATGATTTCTACACTGATTCATTAGTTCACCCAAAATTGAAATTCCACTCATTATCTACTCACCCTCATGTCGACTAAGGGCTGGGAGAAGTTTCAGAGTCCTCCGTGGCTTCTCTGAGTTACAGGCATAGCAGCATAGCATAACTTGGCATAGCAGTGCATGTCCATATAACGGTTGTAAATGGATACCAACTGTCTTCGTAACAAAAAGACACACCAAAAAACATCCAAATACCTCCATGCTGCTCGTATGCAATGTCCGTCTTGTGTTGAAGCCCCGAAATGCGAAATTGTCCTAAAAAAAATTAAATAAGTCTATATTTCAAGCTTGTTTTGTAGCGGAAGCTTCTCGAAGCTCCTCTTCCCAGTTTGTCAAATTTGGACGAACTGGGAAGAGGAGCTTCGAGAAGCTTCCGCTACAAAACAAGCTTGAAATATAGACTTATTTAATTTTTTTCTGACAATTTCGCATTTCGGGGCTTCAATACAAGACGGACATTGCATACGAGCAGCATGGAGGTATTTGGATGTTTTTTGGTGTGTCTTTTTGTTACGAAGACAGTTGGTATCCATTTGCAACCGTTATATGGACATGCACTGCTACGCCGAGACCCCCTGTAACTCAGAGAAGCCACGGATAACTCTGAAACTTCTCCCAGCCCTTAGTCGACATGAGGGTGAGTAGATAATGAGTGAAATTTCAATTTTGGGTGAACTATCCCTTTAACCCTTGATCAGGAAATGACAGATCAATTAACAGTGTAAAAACAACAGGTTATAGTGTTTTGATTTGACTCAGTCATGATGACTCTGAAGACAGGGGACACAATGCTTGTAGCCAATCATATCAATTGGGTCGATCATCTGACAGCATGTTGGTTACTGGGCTGAACCTCACTGACAAGATCCAGATGTCTATTCTACATCTGACCAAAGCTGACTGATCACAGAAATCCAAACAAAATATTGATCAATATCCTGAGCACTTACATCGTTTGGAATGAGGAGCTCCTGAGATGTGGTTTGGGAATTGGCTTCCACCCCTCCAGAGAGAGAGAGAGAGAGAGAGAGAGAGAGAGAGAGAGGGGAGAGAGAATTACAGTTACACCTGAGGAGCACATAAAACATAACCCAATTTAAATAAAGAATTTGAAAATTTTCATCCTGTTAGCGACAGAAACTGTAAACAGCAGCAGCAGAAGTGATGACTATGAGCTCCAATTAGTGTCAAAAAGTTTCCAGGCTTGTGACGTAATTGATGAGTTTTCAGCTAGAAATCAGCTTGAGAAATAAACAGGTTGAAACTCCAGTCACTGAAAACTCAGTGCTTCAAGTTCCAACTCTGTGTTTGTGACACTGAAGTTACAAGAACCAATTTTTAGCTCTTTTCTTTTTTTTTTTTTTTTACACCTGAATCTGACTGGACATTGACAGACCAATCAGAGAGCCGAAACATCAGCCCTCTGATTGGATATACTTTGTTCCTCCTTCCTCACTTCTCTGGTCACAGTGAGCTAAACCAACACTGCTTCTAATACAGTGTGAGAATATCTACTGGAAAATGTGTGTGTGGTGTATGTGTGTGTGTGTGTGTGTGTGTGTGTGAAGTTGCGCTACCATAACTGATGAGTTTTATACCTGGGACATAATGGAATAATCAGCCATCCATATCCCCACATGATAATTTGCTCTTCTCTCGCTCTCTGCTGGCCACGTGCGGTTTGCATTTGTTTGAAAAATGATGTGACAAAGCGATCCTGTCTTTGTGTGTGTGTGTGTGTGTGTGTGTGTGTGTGTAAAAAGAAGCACAATAACAAAACCTTCAGAACCTAAGTCACCTCCCTCGCTGTTTGTGTTTAAAGTGATGATGAAGAGCTGCTGCTGCTGCTGCTGGACCGTGTCTTTTGGTTTCCTGCATAAATTCATTCATCCAATGAAAACATTTAATGCAAGCACATCGTTTTTAATTCCACATGGGGCTTCTTGTGTTTAAGATACAGAGTGGCCCGTTCAACTTCATGAAAAAGAGCCAGACTCTTAGCGATTTCTGTGATGAATTTAAGATTTTGTTTCAGTGCGACTGTGTGTATCTGTGACCTCTGACTCACTGTTTCATCTGAGTATGTGTTAAGGTGTTGAATGACAGGGCTGGTACAGAGCTGCTGACAGGCTGTGTAAAGCATTCTTAGTTTTACTTTGATTATTAACATGACACAACTGCAGATATGAATCTATTATGTTTGATTTTTGTTTGTTTTGTTTCCTGAGTGAGTGAGTTTTAAGAACATGTGGATTAATCACGTCTCCAGCAGAGATAAATCTGCTATTTGTGTCATCTCAGATCTGTGATTTTATTAAAAAATACATGAATCAAATCACAATTATGACAAATATGAGCTCAGTGAGGGAGAAGAACATGCTTCATTTCTCTGTGACAGTAGCTCTGCTGACGTGTCCTTGAACAAGACCCTGATCCCCTGTCATCTCTGGGGCTGCAGCCCTGAAGCCAACCGTGAACTCTGACCCCTCTGAAGAGGAGGGGGAGGTAACATGAGGAGAGCATCGATGAGGCACCACAGATGGAGCTCTGCTGACAGATGAGCTAAATGTTGACTAACGCATTTTGCTTTGTTAATTCTGAAAATAACCAAAAAAAACTGTCCGACATCTCTCACTGCACTGATTGTTGATCAGTCTTTAAAAACTATGAAAACCGATCACACCTTTGGTTTTCACCTTGTAGTTAATTAGCAGAGCTCAGAGTAGCATGTAGAAGACTTTGACTGGAGAAGCTGCTCCACAGTCGCCGTGTGCGCCCAGCTGGATGCTGGGATTCAAACACACAGGGATTATAATGCAGAGCCGTAGGCTGCGGTCCTGATTATATAAGGTTTATTATCCAACGTGAACTCAAAACAGCTCGCACAGCACGAGAGGTCGACGTGACAGAGATGAAGTCAAAGTCGGGCCTGATAACGTTAATGTATTTCTACAAATACGTGTGAGTTCAATGATGAAACTCAGAGTAACGGCTTTCCTCTTAAGTAGGAATGAGGTGTTTGAATACATTTTTTTTTGCTTTAAGTTTTTAAGTTTCTGTAGTTTTTACTGTCAAAGGACAAAAAAAGAAATAAATAAATGAAAAAAGAAAGACTGTGACAACAAAGTGACTTCAAAGTCAAAAGTGAACAGACTGAACACAGATCAGCTGCTGACAGCCTGACTCCACTGACACGCACACAAACACACATACACACACACACACACACACACACATCCCTGTTTACCTACATTCATGGGGACCCTGACATTTCCATGCATTACTGTACCTTCCCTTATTCTTACCAGAGTTTGAACTGTGCATGTAACGTGTGTGCGTGCCTGTGAGTGTGTGTGTGTTTGTGTTTGTGTGTGTTTACCTACCAGGCAGAACCTGTGTGGCTGATTGGCTGATGGGGGCCAGGCCCTGCTGCTGCATTGACAACTGGTGGAGTTTCGCTAACTGAGAGAGGAAGAAGACCAGTGTGAATTAGTGACGCTAACGCTAATTAATCATCTGATAGAATCAAAACCATCATTAACACACTGCTCACAGAAATGAACTAAATCATAAAAGTGTGTTTCATTTTTACCTCTGAGTGTGGAATGCCGTAGTGGCTCTGTACTGCATATGTCTGGAGGAGAGAATTAAAAAAAAAGACATAGGTGTCAGTAAAGTCAAGGCTTACATGAAAAAAAAATGAGATTTCTGTATCCGTGCAACATGTTCCTGCACCCAAGGGCGTAATATCAACTGGGGGAGGAACTTCTCATAATCCTGTTTATGCAGCAACGTTCACAGTTTTAGCTTCCCTAAGATTAAGAATATTTTGTCGGCTGTCAAAATCACAAAGAGAAAAGGCAATATATAAAAATTAAAAGTAAAATAGCCTGTTTTTGTAGCCAAGGCTGCACAGAGACGACAGTGGAGACAAAAAAACAGCACCCAGGTAACGGCCTTAAGAGCTCAACTTCAACTTTAGAAATCGTGCGATTGTACAAACAGCAATGATGATGATGCAGGTGTTTCTATTGGGCACAAACCATCCATGTGAGTGTGTCGCATCCTGGTTCCTCACTTTTTTGTGTCGCCTGGAAACATTTCCCAGGTTGTTAGTATTCTCACGTGTGTTGAGCTCTCGGGGCCACCTCTTTAACCTTTTATTATTTTAACTACTTACATTGATTTAATTATTTTAGTGCTTTTATTTTTAGCCCTTTTATTCATTTATTTTTTAATCTCTGTATTATTTATTCATTATATGACGGCTGTTGCTGAAGTAAATAAGTACATTTTTTAAATTTCGTTCAAGCACTTCAATCAGATCAACAGTATAAAGCTTGACTGATTGATCGAAAAAGCGTATGCTCCTGTACTGGGCTGATGAGATATTAAGCTAGTGGAGAAAAACAAGACCTTCTGACCATGCCCACTTGGGAGACAGGAAGTGTTGACCATTTTGTGCCATTGGGTGTGCCTTAAATGTATTATCTTCTGTATTAAGAGTCTTTGTTTGAACATCTTGAGGTTAAAACTCCTGAAAAATACACAATTTCCAGTACTGTTGGTTTATATTATCAGATTGCTTCACTGATTGTTTGAGCTTGTTCCATCATTTCATTTGTTTTCAATTTTTTTTCTGTTCCTTGTGCCCCTCCTCCTCTTCTAAAACCAAACCCACTCTCCTGGCTGTACCTGCATCCCACGTCATAAGATTTTTAATATAGATACAGATGTTGTGATCACCCATAAAACTGTCTCAGCTTCTTCTCTAGATGATAAGAATGACAGCTCATAACACAAAGCTCATAATACTATTTAAAAGACACAGTATAAAGCCTGTCAGTTAAAGTCTCTCCACTGCACATCTCACCTCTGCACGGAGCACGGAGGGAACCACCTTTTTTGTCATAATATCAGTAGGATTAATGCTCCGCTCTGCAGCACAGAGACAATAGAGAAGTTCCTAAAAACATTTTTGCTCCAACAGCCGTCCTGGCTGAATCTCCCGTGACTTCTCTCCCTCTGTTGCCTCGTTACAGCGTCTATGTTTATCTCACCGAGATCACAATTCAGAGAGTTTTTAGAGGCCTTTCCAAATCCCAGACCCAACTTCAAAGAGAACAAACGCCTCCATAGGCAACGCATGGTTACAGGCTGAAGGGTTGTGAGTTTGTGTGTGTTAAAGTGTACAGGGACAAAGTTGGTGTGCCTGGGTACAGAGGACTTTGTATGGGAGAGAGATGTTTTGTGCGTTTGTGTGTCTCCCTGAGGTTCACCACACAGATTTCACAGTGTTATCCTTGACGCAGTCTGCATTGCCACTGCTGCTGAACTCTTGACTCCCGATGCTAACTCGGGGATGTGGAGAACAGGCTGTTTGCAGCAGCAAGAAATACAAAGAGATTAAAAAAGAAAAGAAAAACACAGGCGACTACAAGCTCAATCGACCTGGGTGTGCTTGCCCCCCTTGTTTCTCTAATATCTCTCCCCTTCATCTGCAGATACGCTGGTAAATATTTATGCACGGTGGCAAAGATGTTAGTCTCCATAACATGCCCAAGTCCAAATGGTCCATGCATGCAATAATTCAACTGAACAGCCTAATGCAGCATGAATCAGATGCCGCAGCCAGGAGGAGCCGCTGATGCACTTCTGCAGCCGCGTTTATTAAACGTCACGTCTAACCGAAGAGAAATCCACTGAGGTTTTCTCAGACTGTAAGCGCCTATTTTTTCAGACTCCTGCTGTGTTTGTGCTGAAATTTAGGAGAGGAGTTCAAACCTGTACGGAGCTGAGTCACACTTTGTCCTCTTTACCTCATGCCTAACAGGGGGGATGCAGCTGTGCAACAGTGATGCTTCTGTTACCTCAGCAATAAGAAATCCAGCTGGATTCACACATTTCTCTGTGAGAGTGGACTGAACACAACCAAATCCCCATGGCTGGGCATCACCTCACCTGACTGCCATTATAGAACTCAGATCACAAACAGTAGGTTAACAGTTGTTTGTTTTAACCCTCTGATATGACCCACAGATTGTCTGCTAGACGTAGTGCCCACAAGTCCGCTGTGGTGACTATAATAAATACATACAGACATCGATGCATCCGACCTCTGTCACCATGGTTACAATAATAAAAGCTTATTGCTCGGTTAGATTTAGGCTCAAAAACAGTGACTGCATCACAGCTGTGTAACAAGGCTGCATCAAATATGTGATGCTTTACCTTGGCAACAAAGGTTCCTACAGACAGATGTGTGGCCTGACGTATCCCAACATTCATAGCGTGCTGGTTATAAAATTAACGTGGCAGCAATAACAACACCGCAGGTAAGAAAGTGTTGGGTTTCAGCCCAGTTCAGCAGTAACAACTGTTCAAAGACCAGTGACCTTAAAGGTGTGTAATAATTGGCATGGTTAATTGGCAAAATCTGAATATACTACCCATGGATATATTAGTATAAGTGTATAAACACAATATAAAATGAAATTCTTTTGGTTTCCGTAGCCTTACAGTGCGTTCACACCGGGCGCAAGTAAAATATTCACCTCGCTCTACTCACTCGAGTTTTCCCGCTGTAATATTTGTTTTTACTCACGGCATTCGAGCAAATATTTCACTTGAGTTCAATTCGCGTGTTCGCTTCATTTGCGTCGTGCCATTCGCGTCGCGCCATTCACGTTTTTTTGTCCTCGGAGACCACCGTCATTTTACCAGTCTCCTCTTTGATCAGTGTTTCCCACACACACTTGGGCGAGAGCAAGATGCTATGTGTGATCAATTAATCTCCACGCTACCCAATCCTGTTTGTCCAGCTAACATAGCACCGCAATTACCACAGCAGCTCCTGCCATAATTACTACGACCAATAGGTGTCGCCTTGGAACAAAACCCAACTATAGATCATGATACACTGATGGAGAGACAGAAAAGTGATAAAGCTTCTGCGTACAAAGTTGTTAGGTAGTTACTCAAGTTGTTTCTCTTGACACATTCAACCTAAATGAATTTTGTTTTGCTTATTATCTGCCGGTTGGTTTTTACCCTTTACTCTAACGCTCCATCATCACGACTCTTCAGTGTTGAGCAATGCCGTGCTGTCTCCTGAGAGTGGCCTTCCACTCTGCAGTAAGTCTGTGTAATGAGTAATGACAGAGTTTCCCCCTCTGAAGCCATAATCGCCTAAAATTTTAAACCTGCTTTGTCTTGCGGGTTCAGCCATGTTACAGCTGTTTGCTCCTCTGGATGTTATAATGGATCTTATCGGCCTTCAGGACCACCCGCTCTTCAGTATTAATGATGGCTGGTGAGGCTAAACAGCAAACACACTAATTACTCTTTTGAAACTCAAATGTTATTAATACACAAATGAATTAACAATGCAAGGTTCTCATGAATATTTATCAGTTCTTTAATATAGTAGGGATCAGGGATGAGGTGTTAAGTGTCATCTGAGCAATGAACACCAAGCTGGAATTCAATTATTTGTCAAAAGTTCTTTAAAGCTTCATATCTTCCTCTTCTCCTATGTTTTATATGAAGTGTTGATTCATGAAAAAATAAATAAATAAATAAAAAATAAAAAAATAATATATATATATATATATATACACATTATATAAACAAAGATCTCCTTCTCTAGATGTCAGCCAATCAGAAGAGAGGAGACTGAGACTGACCCACTTAAAAATAGAGCAGATTTCAGGTAAAACACTCAAGGTGGGCGCAGCCTGGTAACTGCTTTGTTGTGACATCACAAAGTCACAGAAGTGCTGACGGCTGGTTTTAGGGCCCAGTATCTGAATTCAGGTTGTATGCATTTCTCTGTGAACTGAAGCTTTGATATTTTCACAGTGTTAATATGGAACCTAGAATATTCATAAAAGAGAATATTTAGAATATAAAAAATACCACCAAATTACCAATATCAGGATTTGTATATGGGGTAGGGAAGAGATGCAAATCTGCTATTTGTGTTTCTGTTGCAAACATCAGTAATTGGAATTTAAAGTTAGACGTTTTGTGTCTGCATTGAATCATCTTCTACATTTACTCTCATCATCTGTAGTCAAATAACAAATAGATAAATCTGATAGAATAGAAAAGAGGCTTTTGACAGGATGGAAAAAAATTAATGATGTATTTTCTTTTAAACCAAAAGGTTGCCCATGCAGGTCAAACTTTAACTGTTTTGCTGAAGCATGTCAGATGAAAACAAATGAGAGCTTCAGAAAAAAAAACAGCCCATAATAGATTTTTGAGGCCATATTACTGGAAAATAAAGTTGTTCATTTCCTTGATTAAGAAAGCTATTGATAAAAGTATCTGAAAAGCTTCCATTAGCCTCTCAGTGTGGACTCGTAATGGTTCAGCTCCTCAGTCTCCTTCTATTGTCAAGTTGCACAGCATGTTAGAATAAGTGTCAAGGTGAAAATGAGATGTGTGGAACATGAGCTAAGATTTTATCTGTAAAAAATACTGATGGAAAGATGTCAAGGATAAAACTCTGCAAATGTCTCAATACTGAACCAAGGACCGTCTACACCTGCATGTTTCACTTTCAGATAAATCTTCATATTAAACGTAAAGTATAATAGGCAGAGATTTCCTTAACTGGATCGAATGCACTGCATTTATATATTTGACCCGTTCCTCTCATTTCCAAGCTTGTTTTACATGTACATAAATACATTTACTTAATACTCTGCAAACTTTCACTCATTCGCTTGTTTGTTTACTTCCTCACTGAGTCAGTGTGCTTAGTGTCTACTCGCGTTCAAATGCGTCATTGCAGCAAATTTCCATCCAATGGCATCAGTGAGAAATCCTCACTACTACAGTATAATCTTGAAATTATAAGATTAATGTTAAATCCCAGAAATGAGAGGAAACGGCCGCTGATGAATCTGTCAACAGGGAGCAAATGAGTGATTTTACCAGAAATTCCATATAAACAGACCATGCCCTCTTTTCAGCCCCCGACTGTGGACTAAATAAGGAATAAAAAGCATGAATCACATCGCACAGACACTTAACTCTGCACTAACTCTCTTCATGTAGTTCACCCAAACCTCGTCACTCCATCTACCTCCTTTTCTTCTTTCATCCATTTTCTCCTCAGTTCCCTCATGTTCTCTTCTTTTATTCCCTTTAATTAAAATTTGCTTTTCATTTGTACTTTGTCTGCTTCTGTCTGAAACCACATCTGGCCTTAGTATGGAATTACAACTGGAGCAAAAGATTAAGTAACATGATAGAAGGAAGAAAGACTACCTAAGGCTGAGGAAGACAGATCAATAATGGTTTTAACATGCCCATGACTCTAATTCTGGCCATTCTATCGCCACAAGGTTTCTTTACTGTGAAAGTTTCCATGAAGGTGTCATCAGAAAAAGAAATGGGATTATTAAATTCCAAGAACTCAGAGATTAACTTCTTCACTGCACAATGTCAGTGTTTGGAGGTCAAAGTTCACTTTATAGTGAGACTTGGGAACAATTATTATGTGTTATTATATGTTTTTAGTTGTGTTGGTGTGGAAGCAGATTATTACTGATACAACACTCATCTTCGTCATTTTTTTTAAAGGGTGTTTTAAAACGAAATATTTATGTACTTAGTACTTGTGAAAGAGATTAGCCACAAATGTTTGTGCTGTCTCCTTCTCCCTCCTGTCTCTTCTTCATTTTCTACCTGTCATGTTTTCTCTCCTCCTCCTCTCACCCCATCAGTCCCGCAGAGCTTCCATTAGCTAGTGTTACTGTTGCTTTAACTGACACTCCCAAGGCCCTGAGACTGACAAATAGTGTCTCTCGTACACACATAGACCACTTAGCTATGTTGGGTCTTGAGCACACTGAGCTGTCAGTGTATATGGTGTGTAATAGAGTAAAGTGGTATTCTATTCCTCTTCAGTCTTTTCATCCAAATGATGTCCATCTGTCACAAGTCTGTCTGCACGTCTCTCTCTCTAGAGACGTGTCTCTCAGGACAAGCATCTCAACTTAAGTCACTCAGACGCAAGTGTCCATGTGAGGGTCCCAGGATCATTGAACCTGTGGTGAGTCCCACTGTTCGCTCTGTAACTCAGGTTTAAACCAAAGTAATAGGTCTAAGTCGTCACTTCACCTTTTTAATTCAGTAATTGAAGTGAACACAACACAGTTAAAGTAAATCAATGTTACAGTAAAATCAAGGAATGCAACACGTTCTCATGAGGGGGTTTAGATCGTAATATATTCATGAAATTTCAGACAGAGTTGATTTATCCTTGGATTTATTTGACAACGTTAGAGGAATTAAAATCAATGTCAGCAGCCGTCTAGTATTTTACAACCTCACGGTTTCTGATACATAAAATGCTGTCGGCTGTTTAGTGAACAGCTTGAGCTCAGGTCGGAGTAGTTACCCAGAGAAGGGCTGAACTAAAACATCTCTAACCTTAACCAGGAACCAGGGAGACCGACAGAGGCTGTTAATATTAATAATTCATTCATTCATTCATTCATTCATTCATTCATTCATCTTCTGTACTGCTTATCCACTAGGGTCATGGGGGAGCTGGAGCCTATCTCAGCTGACTTAGGGCAGATCACCAGTCAACACATACAGACAGACAACCATTCACACTCCCATTCACACCTACAGGCAATTTAGAGTCGCAAATTAACCTAACCTGCATGAATTTGGGAGGAAGCCAAAGTTAAGAGTACCTGGACCCGAACATGCATACTCCACCCAGAAGGGCCCCAGTTGGCCTTTCTCTGCTGTGAGGTGATAGTGCTAACCACTGCACCAACGTGTCGCCATAATAAGGTAACGTAAAATGTACAGTGGGCCATGAAAGCTCAACACACTGCAGCTTAAAGAAACACATGCAAATAAGCAAAACAAATACATTCAGATAATAACATCAATTAGACGATCGCAACATAGCAGAAGTGTTTCCAACTAAGGGACACAAAAAAATGATTAACCTGTTTGGGACACATGTGCATGGATGTATTATAACGCACATACAATTCATTTTAAAAAGTCTGTTTCCGACATATCTATGACACCTCTTTTTAAGGTGCAGTTGAGCTCTCAAGATTACTGTAAAAATACAATCCATGCAACTTTAGTTTAGAACTCGTGCTAAAATCCACAAGTTAAATCAATTCAACATATTGTTTCGTAGAGATTAAAAACCAGTCATTCAGATAATATGGTCTGTTCGTCCTTTCCTCTCTACAGTCAGTGTGCCTCTGTGCCTTCAACCACACACCTGCCCAATTTAGCCTTGCTACTATCACGCTAATATCAGCCATGAGTACCAAACCACCATGGACGAATCACAAATAAATACAGAGGACAAGAAAAAACAAATGTGCGATCAGGGTGAGAAAGTGGCATTAATGGGCGACATCTGCATTTAGTTTCAGGCCGTCACACACCAACACCCTCTGATGACTCTGTACATGAAAAGTATTTTAATGTACATGGATTTTTTTTTTTTTTTTTTGCCCCAGGCTTGACTCTCAGTCTAAAATAGAATAAATGTGTAAGCAATGATTGCGGGTTCACTGCCTGGTTGAAGGACACTCAGCTAATGATGGTGACACGCTCTGCTGTAGGAAACAGACCTCACAATGTTCAGTCATGGAGAGTCTAATCTAAACACCCTGCCTTGGCCTTCACATGACAGCTATTTGTGAAGCAATGTTTGCACAGTACACGGTTCATTGCAGCAAAAATGAAATGAAAGGAGCGAAAGAGTAAATATAATAGAATTCACTTACATAATTTTATTTGCAGTGCAAAATGCATTGATTAATGCAAACCAATATGTTAATTTCTATGAGTATTGGGCGACTCAAAAATATAGATGGTGATGTCCAAGCACATAAAGCCGACAAAGGAAGATCGGACCATCAGTGAATCAGTATTTTTTTTAAAGCTGATATCTAATTTATTTGTATTTCTATGATACATTATGATATGATATGATACATATTTTTATGAAGCACAGGAGTGGGTTTAACATAAGTATATAAAGCTGATCCAAACTGTGATGTGCTGCCAGTATCCAGAAAATGCACCATATGGTAACAGCTAGACATAAAATCAGCTCAGGTGCAATCAAAGAAAAAAAAAAAAAACATGTATTAAAAAATAAACTCTTAATTGACTTATGCTGAAAAATCAACAACAATTGCATGATAGTATTGATATCCTCACTGTCAGCTTGTTAAAAAAAAAAAATGCATCAAAGGCCTGGGTGGTGGGCGGTTGGGGTAAACATCTGTTAGAGTGAAACCACACAGGTGGACGTGGGGGGGGGGGGGGGGGGCACGGGGACACTGATCACTGAACAAAGCCGCATGGAGAGCGATGTGCCCTCCTGCTGTGCTGACAGTCAGAGCTAACCAACCATGGGATGTCTTGAAAGGACAGGAAGTTTCTGCAGCCACAGGAAGCACAATGATACCAGACTGTGAGAGAACAGATGCTGAGGTCAGACTCCTGAGCTGTGGTGGAGGGACGACATGTTGCAACCAAGGAACCAACAACACAGTCTCCGAGGCAGTGTATGACTCTGCCTCCTAACATTCGGCTAATGAGACCAAGACACCCAATTCGCCACAACTTTAGTCCTTGATGTACAGTAAACCTTGTTTACAAGGTATCTCCAACATCCTTGACACAAAGAACACCAGGAAAGGAAAAAAGTGTTGACAATAATTTAAATATTAAAGTAAAGGTGTGCAGATCAGCTAAAACAGGAACATCTGGGAGTAAGATGTGATGCCATTTAAGAATAAGGGGCTCTAACGATTAAAGTGCAGTAAGTTTTAGATTATAATTCTACGTCAGTTGTTGCAGGAGCAAAATAAGACCTGATGAGTGATCCAATCACATGATGGCACCTGATAAGAGTCCAGATTAAAGGAAATGTCATGGGGTTTAGGACCAACATGAGCTTTATAAATGAATAAAACCCAGTATCCTTCAGGCTGTACAAAGAGTGAGGGCCACCCAGCCTTGGCATACTGGTCACAGTGGCCTATAACTATCACCAGTGATAAATCTCAAGGCAGAACGGTGGATTGACTTCAGGGGCTTCAGTCACTGCTGAGGCGTGCATGTATAAAATGTCAGTATAATCTAACACTGAACTTCTGGATCTTCTGTGTCAGCATTGCTTTTCAGGAAGCTGCTGCTTGGTCTTGACTAACATGGATACCTGTGTCTCTAGTCCGTCTGGGTGTTCGTACAGCACCAGTACAAGATCCACTTGGTGCTCTTTTTTTGCTCTTGCCCCAATTCCTGTGCTGCCTGAAGACATTTTTAAACATGCTTGACGGTTTCTCCCTCTTGTACCCCAGATTGGTGCGCATTAAATTACCCTATGAATTGGCCATTTCATCTTCGCAGTCATAGTTGAAATTCTGAACAGCTGTTTTACAATCTCCTCCATGTTCATATGATCTACCAGGCTGATTTCAGACCAGTCGGAAAATAAACACAATCAGTAATCCCCAACAGATGTGTTTCTGGTGGGTTGAGGTATTGGGTATTTGATGGCTGATTTTTCAGCTTTAAACTAACCAGGCAGAATGAAACTGATACGACAGGAGGTGCTGCTGCCTTTGTTTATCTCTTCTGACTTATTTTGTTTCTCAGAACGTTTTTATCTCCCTGCCTTATCTTCCTGCATAAGTATTTTTCTGTCAAGCCAGCATCCCTTCACTTTTCATTTTTTTTCTTTACATCTCTTTATTTTCATTCTTTCCTTCATGGCCATGCTCTCCACTCAGCCTTTCCACATAACTGCATTTTGTAGCTTTGTGAAAAAGAAGAGGTGTCGTATTTATTGACCTTCTTGGTGCAGAGATGTTCATCTGGGATCCTTGACCACTCTGATCAGCCATGTGTGAACTTACAGTGACATTGTATTAGCAAATGTGATTGAACTTGGGTCCTTTGGTTTTGTCCCTGGCTTGATGGAGGTTGTTGTTTATCTGATTTTAGAAGAAATCCCTTCATATCATACATGGAGCTGCGCAGATAAATATCCACACAATGTCAAGAGTCGACACATGAACCTGTCACATCATTTTGTATCACCAGGCAGTTTCTCCTTTATAAATGAGGCCTTTAAATACCTTCTTTAATCACCTGTGATTTAAAAGAGTTGCTGTCACATGTTCTACACGGTACTCTCACTGATGTGGTACGTGAAGTTCAACAATTCTCAATTACAACACTGCTGTTTCGCATTAACCAGAAATAATCATTGCAACATGTGACTGCAACAGTTCCCTCTTGCACGATCACGGGACTCAACTCTGTTACACCCTGAAATAGGAAATGCGATACCCAGAAAACTTCTTCTGACTTTTTTCTCCTGAATGCAGCTACCACCTCTTACGATTTATAGTTTTGTATCTCTTAAATCTTTTAATCTAATCTTTAATCTCTTTTTTGTTTGTATACATTATCCTAATGTATGTGCATGTGTTCTTTGTTCTTTAACTCTACTGTCACAAGTGGCCATCAACCTCATTGCACTCGTGTTATAACAATAATGGCATTGAGATTCATGTTTGTATTTTTACAAGCAATCGTGTAGTTAACATTTATAATAAAACATAAAGAAGATAATTTTTTCAGCATTATTGCTTTTACTTTTGAAGTTTACTTTGATGCTAATATTTTTGTATTTCTGTGTTCTTCTCTTATCTTTGACATCCAAACACAGAATAGGTAGTCTAAGTGGTTTCCCATCTTTTAAGCATCAAAACAATTTGTTGGCAGATCAAAAAGTTAAGAGCAGATGTGAGATGACCTTTAACCCCTCGACCCTTGCCCCCAGGCGGCCATACTCACTTGCTGCAGGTCCACTCCTCCCTGTGCCACTGAGAACAGGGGGTGAGAGCCAAAGTCCGATGCCTCGAATACCTTCAGACGGCACAAAGAGACACAAGCACAGTCAGCACAGGAGTTAGGAGCTGCACTTGTCACAATCAAACAACCAAGGAGCCAGTAAACCAAGTCATTCACAGATCCCTTCATGAGGGTGGAGCTGACATTGGCGTTTGTGATGCATTACTATAAAACTGTTATAAACCCTATATAAATGCCTTGGTTTGGGTTATACTTCTGTCAACAATATGTTTAGTCAGGGAATGAACTGTGAAATTATTGTTGTTCAGTGGCAGTGCAGTGATAAGATCATACAGTAGTACTTAAATTAAAAAAGGAAGTCAAAGTGCAGCAAGGAGACCAATGAATAAGTTGACCAATTTCGGAACTTGGCCTTACAACAGAAGTGATTAACTTGCATTGTTTGACCCACAAAACAAAAATAAAATTAAGTGTTCTGCAAATTCAGTTTGTGTTTACTTCATTTCTAAACAATAGCTCCACACAACACTGTTGGACTGCCAGTGTGTCAGTGCTACACTGGAGCCATTTTGAACGATACGTTTATTGTGTAACAGTAACATGTTACGCCTCAAATTCACATTTGTTACATGTTTTTGAACCATATTTTCAGGGATCAGTACCAAAGAATGTGTGAATGTGAATGTGTGAACATGAGGAACCAACACAGATCTGTTTCCATCCTTGAGCTAATACTGTTCTGTGTTTTTCTCTCCTTTCAACACCGTTGACCCGAGTTACGTTCAGTGAGCACCACATCACAGTCACACATCGTATCAGAAATGGGCCAAGGTGGTTTATTAACCCGCTGCACCACTTTGAACCTCACTCTATTACAAACTGGAAACTAATGTGAAGATGTAGGAGCAGGAGAAATGTGCTCAGTTCTCCTGTTTCTTGTTAAAACTTCCTTTGCACCTGGTCCTGACGTGACACCTCTGACTCCTGCTGTTGGTTGAGATCATAAAACATTGACCGTGGCAAATCTGAGTCTATTCACTCACCAAGGTTTCTAACTTAATCTTTAGACTTTAAAGGGCTGAAACTTTGCAACGTGCCATGAAGTTAAATGTGTACCTATTCTACTGAATGCTCTCTGGTGTCATATTGATTTGCCTTTTTCAGATGTGGAGATGTGAGGCTGGTTTTTAAGTCTTTTTGCTGCTGAAGCTCAATTTGAACTTGTTCTCAGTATTTGGGACATGTTTATTCCACAGTTGACTGTAGTGACACCTATGGGCCTCATAGCATTCATCCACAAACAGCCAAATGCCCCCAGACAACATCGCCTAGAGACATCCAACCACGGGCGAGTAAACCTCCAAACAATATCTGTTACAGTCCAATGATGTGTGACCAAGTACAGACAGATCTCAGTTGTGCCACTCTCACAGGGAAAATCATCCATAGCTCACACTGACCAAATGACAACCTGCACCGCTGCGCTAAGCTTCAATGCACCGCTGAATGCACACAGCAAGATTTCTTCAACCAATTAAGCATCCGGGTTTCCATCTCTAGTAACTCCTCAGAGCTCAAGGTGCTTTGAAAAACCTAGAGGGAAAGATCGTTAACGATGAAGGATTTTTTTCTTTTTTCTTTTTTAACTTTTGTGATATTTGAGTACAGAAAGGGCTAATTAGGGCTAAAACAGTCGGTATATCTGGATTGCCCAAATTCAACCTCAATTTAATTGTCTCGCAGCGCTTTACGAGATCAGGGGAAGATGTACGAGAGAAAGACAAAAAAAAATGAATCAAGTTAATTTTCTTCATCCCTGTTATATAAATCAACCTGATATTAATTAACTCCTTATTTCACATGAGCTAAAAAAGGCAGGAGATTCAGAATTGGCTCTGTCAGGCTTTGTGATAATGCAAACATGTCTGCAAAACAAAAATACTCAAGGTGATGTTTCACAGGTGTACAGTATGTTTGCTGAGTTCATCATCTTAGTTTAGAATGTAAGTATCTACATGGTAAGTAACAGCAACACAAGGAAGAGCTGGAGCTGATGGGAATGTTTCGGTATGTAGTCAAAAACCAAAGTACTAGTTAAATGTTGACCTGACCACCAAAGTTATTGCACTTCATCCGGATATATCATCTTGATGTAAAAAAAAAAAAAGAAAGAAAGAAAAAAGATCACTCATGACTATAATGTAAATGGATTTGTAAAATGGATTTTTATAAAACTTGTATAACGTACAAGACTAGACAAAAAAGGACATTTAAGAATCGGTATGAAAGTCAATCAACAGTTGACTGGCTTATGTGACCTATTGACAATACAGTGTAGCCTATATATTTCTAATTATCTGATTCAGAATCTGTTCTTTTGTCATCATTGTTTACATGATATTATATCGTATTATATTGATGTAGGAAAAAGCAGAGAGTTTGAAAGGTTTCCTTGTGCCTATTTGATCTTGAAAGATGTGTGGTAATCATTGTAAATTGACGTAAATAAAGATAACCTTGATTTTCTTTTTACAACCCTTTTTATAACCCTACAATTCTCAAGTTAACAGTTCCTAAAAACTACCAATTGGTAATAAATGAAGTCACTGCTGTAATTAGCTTCTGCTCAGAATGTCACAGTATGATATTGTAATCAACAGAAATGGGCCTTGATGTGGGTATAGTGATAGACCGTGGCAGCAGCCTCAGGTTGGAGAGCAACATCAGTCGTTTTCATGTTTGTTTATGATTTTTCCTCAGTTTATTCACTGTAGAAATGTGTGTGTAGAAGTAGGAAACTACATGAAGATAGAAAACCAATCAGGCACATCAGTCCTGACTGAGCGTTTCCATGGCAACACTTGTTAACATCCATCATTTCCAGTATTTACTTTAAGGATAACACTATTGATATTCAACAGTCTGCTCATTGTGCAGACTCACTGCACGGCAACAGAGTGATGCTCATGTTCCTCTACGTCTCCATGAACAACATCCCACGGCTGGAAACATTCAATACACTAACAACCAAATCTGGATTAATCCGCATCTGAAAATAGTCTAACAGATGCACCATTTCCTCCTGTTAGTCAAAAAACTACAGTGATCAACTGTTTGAAGAAATTACTGAGATTTATTTAAGAATTAAAACTTTCTATTTGTGTCCTGTGTTTACAGATTTATGTCTTGGGTGAAAAATTAAAAGCAGGATTAGATTGGAGAGCCACAGGCAGAGGAAGGAAGTCAGAAGGAATTAAGGATTAACACGTTGTTGGCTTTGACTTTTTATATTATTTCTGATTGTAATAACAAGAAATAAAGTATTGGCAGAGTTATCATTTAGGCTACTGTTAATGAGAAACAGGGGGGAAAAAAGCAAATGGTGAATGTTTTTGTGTGAGATAGCACTGCAGAATGTAATTTTTCTTAGTTTTTAATTTAAGACAATAAACTGACTCTAGATATAATCTTCTCCAAATCTCATTTATAAGCTTTTAAAGAAACTCAACTTTTATAGGACCTTTGCCTCTACAAAACACATCTTTAACATTTATTAAATCCTGAGGTTTCTTCTTTAAACTTTCTTTGGGGAAATTCAAAGGTTTAACAAAAGACTCATCCTACGTGAAACTGAAAGTCTGATTCAGATCATTTTGCACTTATACTGACACTGTGATAAATCCATATTAATCCTTTTGTGTAAACAGCTCTATGCTGAGACGCAGGTGCTAAATGGTGCGCATTCATGCTGGAGAAGACTGTCATATTATATCGTGTGAACACACACGCACGCACATGTTTGAAACATACACACAAGACGACATTTCTTCTCCAGCAGCCATACACACATCTGATGAATAGTCATGATTAGTAATGAATAAACATGAAAAAGCCTCGTTTGTATTCTGCTGGATGGGCGGTGACAGGAGCTGCCACTCACCATGCATGACCCATCATGGAAGTGTGTGTTGTTGTTGTGTGTGCGTGTGTGTGTGTGTGTGTGTGTGTGTGTGTGTGAATAAAAGCCAAAGCATCCAAGTGGTCATTCTCTCTCTCTCTCTCTCTAACATTCAAATTGCAAACTAAAGCAAATTTTCTGACACAAAATTATGTACTGGCTCATTCATCCATCCATTCCTCCATCTCCTCCTCAGTCCTCCTCTACATCCATCCATCATTTCTCCTTCCCTCCATACACCCACACCTATCCGACCCATTAATCCATCCACCCATGCCTTTCTCCCCACCTTCCCTTCCTCTCCTCCTCTCGTGCTTCCTTCTGTCATCCCTCCTTCCTCTCTTTGTCTACAAATCTGATTTTACACGCCTCCATTCATCTTTCCCTTTATTCATCCAATTAACTATCACACTCTCTTACATTCCTCTTCTCTACCTTTCTTCTATCATCACTCGGCTCCCTATGAGTCAGTAAACTCCATCCATCATTTCTCTGCCCTCTTATAGCTGATTTAACTTGTTTCCCCCCGTGTTGTTAGCTCTTATCTGGCACTCCTGATGACGCCACATGATTTCCTACTCTGATCGCAGGTCAGCTGTGATCATTGTGCAGACTCTTACCTGGTTTCCTGCCAGCAGCACAGTTCCCGGGGTCGGGCTTGGTCTGTACGGGATGGTCGCTCCCTTTGGCGGCGACTGCACAGACATAGGAGGATTGAAAAGAGAAAAGGAAACAGGGGAAAGTGAGAAATGAGGAATCAGGGTCCACATCCATTAAAAGAGTTAGTTAGTTAGTTTTAGTTTGTGTTTTACAGTATAAAGTTTCTTGACTTAAGTTAGGAAATAACTCCTCTCTCCTTCATCACCTCATGAAGATAATGTGCCCAACTGAGGGGAGGTTTATTCTAAATCTATTGTGAACAGGTAAAATCTGAAATTATAGCAGAACTGTCATATTTCACATTGTTATGACATATTACTCAACACAGAAATAAGTCTCTCCCAGCAGAAGGAAATTTTCACTTCACATTATTTCACATTTTTACATCAGCTATCAGATCGTCCTTGTTTTGATGTGAGAACTCTTTGGTTTTATGTCTACTGTCTCTGTCTCTGTTCACACTGATAAACCTCATTACGGAATGTATCACCTATAAGACACATGACGAGGAAGCTGTGATCTCACTGGGTTTTTACTATAATGAGGTGCTATTATGAACACATACTGATGCCATAACTATCATAAAACGATGTGGTAAATGGGTAAATTAAGTGCAGTTGGGTCAAATAATTAATTTTGTGTGAGGCCAAGGACACATATCCTGGAGTTGCACAAAGATGAGGTTAAAATTGCGCAAATGTTTTTAAAATATGTTGGAATATGAGGTTCCAAGTTCTTGTCCTGTGAAGAGAAAAGTTCACCCCGCAGCAAGTGAAACAAAAACTATATATAGGCTATAATATAAATCCTCCAAATCAGGAACAAAAGTTGACACATGTTTTGACAATCAGATATATAATAGAGATACCTAATAGAGAACTGGATGACTAAATTAATTCCAAATTAAAATACTATGAATATTGAAATATCTCCAGACAATTATATTTCATTTGAATTTAATTGTGAACAGATTTCCCTGTTGAGTTCTTGAAGTGCTCATCTGTTTGTGTCCTTGTGAAAAATTAAGCATGAAAAGAAAACCTTCTTAATTTAACTTTCATATTAGATCATTAGTTAATGTGTGATTAAAGCTATTTTTGCATGTATAATCTTTTTTTCAGAATTATCTGTCATCACACATAAAACCTACATGAGAAAAAAGTGCTATTTTCTTTATTCTCTACATTGCTGCTTTGTGTAATCCTTAAAAAACTGTCAGAAAACTGCAACACATCATCCTAATTTCTATTTTATGGCTGTTGAGTGATGTAAAACGGCCATGTCTCAGTCTTTCCCCTGAAGGAAAAGTCAGTGTAGAAGCTTCAAAAATGACGCTCAGCTCCTCCTCCTCCTCCTCTCTGGCGCAAATGTTTTTCAGTCCTGGTTGAACTTTTAGCTCGATGCCTTGCAGCGATTCTGGGACTCTTGATAAGTACGTGCTTAGAACTATTATTATAAATGTGCAGAAATTCATCCTGGAGGAGCAGAAACGGTAAAATTACACTGATACATCACTTTGCTGACAAAATGAGGAAACATTTTTTATCTGCCCAATCTGATTTGGCCAATCAGTGTTGTTATCTCTATAATATGACAGATCTGATGTGGGCTGCATGCATATTTATGGAAAGACAGAACATACAGAACATGTTTTTTCATTGCATAAAACAATGACCAATAGAACTAGTGTTAAAAGTGGCATTCGTTGTGTTTATTTTGACTGTAAAGACTCATTATCCCACAATCTTATTGTTTCCTTCGCAGCTTTTTCACCCTGCCAACAGAGGGAATTCTGGGAAACGGTTTTCCCTGCAACCGAATGGCAGAACCAACTGTAAAATTATAAATTTTGCAAACAGGAGCAGGAATAACAAGAACAGAAATGATTTTATTGCTATGGTGCAGGTTACATTTCTCCCCTGGAAGCTGTTGATTAACAAACAAGAAGGATGTCTCAGTCGTGTTAGAAGATCGGTTCACCAGCAGCTGATAAAAACATTGTTCAGGCCCAGCTCTAATGGCTGTCTCCATGCTGCCACCAAAAGCTCAGTATTTCTCTGTCTTCTATTTTTCTTTCTCTTTTGTGTCACATCTCACCTCATACTGACACACCCTGTATCTGCTCTAAAAATAGCCCACAGCCTGATGTGACTGATGTTGTCGTCAAGTGTCAACTGATGTCATTTGTTGGGGGGGAGCTTAAATAAAAGAGACATCCAATAAGCAGCAGCAGGAGCAGGATGCTTTTATGAGCAACTCTTGTTTACAGCTGAATGGTTGTGTTTGTCTGAATTGCTAATGTGGTTGAAACGAGGGAAGTCGTTACTTCCCGTGCTGTAGTCTGAGTGGTTTTATTACCCCCGAGCTCCACCCGACGTCACATTCTTCACACTGGGAGCTGTAACTGAGTTTGCGTTGCATGATCTAAAGCAACAAGTTAACAGCTGCAAGTTACAGTACACTCACCTTTCGAATAAATGTTTGATTGTAACTGTTTGTGTTTGTTCAGGTTCATTATTGTACAATCAAATGTTTTACTCATTAGGACATCCTGTCCCTGAGCTCCACCCCTCATCACATCCACCAACGTCAGAACGCGGGGGAAAGATTCCTCTAACTGACTTTATTAGTCTATAGTCACAATATATCCCTTAGCAACTACTACATTTTCTGTTGTGTTGTAAGGAAAACAAACTGAATTAAAAAGTGACCAAATGTATGTCTGTGTCAGGAACAAATTTGGACAATTTGGCTATTTTAAAGTTGAGACTTGGGGTTAAATTGATTTAGGTTTAAATTTAACTTTAGGGGTAGCATTAGGGTAATTTCATCACGCTATTTCAAGAGATATATGAAATATCATTGGTTGTTCATGCTCTCAAAGCATCAGAAATGAACTAAAACAAAAATAATAGAGTATCACATAAAATCTCAAATATAAATAATAATATATGAACTGTGTATGGGGTCATGTTTGGACACTGCTCTGAGAGAAGGTGTCCATCTCCATAAATGAATAAACTCTACCTCCTTTTAACTCCTTCAGCAGGAGACACTTGGGTTTTATCAAACAATGTACTGACAGAAAGTTAAATTTGGGATGCCGCTACGGCTCACGGTGCATGGAAAGCAGGACCTTGCAGTAAAATACATCTTTCATTCATTTATCTTGATCTGGGGGTCAGGCTGTATCCTATCCCAGCATGCACTGGGTGGAAGGCAGGGAGACAACAGTGTGTCGGAGGGCATAAGTAGATCAAAAGGCTTCTTACTTCAGATCAAACAGAAAATGTGAATGGAGGGATGGAACTTCACGTCGGCAGAGTAAACTCTTTGATTGCACCAGCACTTGAAAGTGAATGAGTTTAGCTAAGGTCAGCGTTTTTTATTATTTCTTTTCCTTCTCTCACTTCTCCCTCCCTCATCCCAGATTAAGGTGCCTGGCATACCAATGAGCAGCAGGAGACTTTGATTCCACTGTTTCTGCCTCTAATCTCCAATACGAAGCTCATCTTAATGACTGCTGCTGCTGATTAATTATAATACAATCATGAATTATAGATTTCAGTGTTTCCATTCAGAAGATTATAGGAGGGGTGGACGGGGGCTCGTAAAAAGCACTTTAGTGTGGTGTTAATTGGGAGCAGACAGGTAGATACAATCACTGAGGTCAGTCGACTTCAGGTTAAATCAGAGAAACAGCTTTACATTTTGTTTGTTATGAATGCGATTATGAAAAGTCATTCTTAATCCATAGACTGAGGCCACATCCACACATTATAATATCAAAATGAGCAGCATGTAGACAAGCACACCTAAAAACTCACAAACACTGAGCATGTGCGAGCCAGTGTACGCAAAAATAGTTTGAATGAGGAACAGCTGCAGAGTTTAATATAGAATTGAATTAGATGATATGTGCAGCAAAGAAAACAAGGTCAGTGATAATTTTATTTCGGTATTTGGTGTTTATTTCACCACTGGTGGATGAGACAGGTAAGACCTAATCATTTCCAAAAGGCTTGATATTCACTGATCCAATCAACAATACACCCCCGAAGTTTTCAAACAAAAACAGGGTGTGCAGTGTTTCCAAAATGCTCTCTGATTTTGGCAGAACTGTACGGATGGAGGAAGAAAGATGGCAAAAGAGACAGATTTAAAAAAAACTAAATGTTTTAGGTGAGTTCTTATGAGTTTCTATTGTTTCTATTTCATTGTTGGATTCCAGGACCTCATTGCTGACTTTCATTCACTTTCATGTACTTCACGTTTTGAAATGACAATCAATCTTCACAGCTGCTCCCCCATAGACACGTACCTCTAAGATGACGGTGCAGATGAGTTTAACACACTGGATGATGGAGTCCTGGCTCCCTGATATCGTCACCTCCCTCTCTGTGGAGTTGGGGAGGAGGTCGCCTGCCACCTGCACCTGGGCACCTGTCGTCTATACACAAACACAAATATTAACACACAAGTGGTGATTTTCTGCATCTGAGAGTCAAGCTGAACAGAAAACTGAGAGAGAGAAGGTCTTGTGTCAGTCTTGTGTCAAAAAAATCGATCGATAGAATCAATAGACACAGTGAATAAAGAACAGTCAAAGTGAGTAATTTTACAACGTTTAGTGAGTATCCTGGAGTCATCCTCCTCTAGAATCAAATAATTCAAGGTTTCAGGCCATCTGAATTTAATTTATTCACTAAATATTTGTCTCCTTCAGGCCTCAGTTAGTTCATTCATGTTGCTATGGAAAGAAGTCAGTGAGCGACTGACTGCTACTTTTGTTCCTGAACAATGACTTTACTGAGCTGCCATTTTTTTTTCCAGTTTTCAGGGTCTTACTGTTCCTGCTCAGTCCTTGGATTTTAAATACGAGAAGCAGAACTGCTTTTGTCCAGTGACTTTTTTTATTTGATTTATTGCACAAGGTTTCAGTCTGACAAGCAGTTCAAGACATTTGTCATAAAATAGGGAATCATCTATTGTTCTCTCTCTTATCTCCCTGCAAAACTGTGCAAACATACAAAGCCTATAATGAAATCATGTGAAACTGAAATCATCCCAGCGGAAATAATCCACCTCCTCCACCCCTCACCTCTCTGATTTCCTTGATCTTGGAGCCGCCTTTGCCGATTAGGGAGCCGCACTGACTGGCCGGGATCACCAACCGCAGGGTGACTGGAGGTTTGCTGGTCACTGTGCCGTTGGCTACCAAGGCTGCCAGGTCCTGAGTGAGAGAGAGAGAATGAGGGAAGGGGGGGTTACACAGGTCTTTAAAGTGCTCAAGGTATTTCCTGATGTGTGGCTTCTTTGCTCAGTCTGCCGGAGGAAACACAATAAATGCTGTGTTTCACTCCATCGTGTTGTTTGGTTTAATCAGTAACATCTGTCAGGGTGAGGGGAGGATTAGCCCGGTGAGGGCTGTGGTGCAAGAAAACAAATCACAGTTCATACAAATAGATAGAGAAATTGTAATGTTTGCTTGACTAAATGTAACAGGGAGAAAATACGTTTAATATGAAGGCTGAAATGTAAACATAACAGAAGATAGTCAGGATTAAATCCTCGATTCTTTCCTGACACTGTCTTAGTCATGATTTAAACACCTTAGTGTGTAAATACTTTTTGTATGAAGTATACTTTAGAGAGAGCGCAGTATTTGCTGTAATACTGATTTCAGCCCCAGAAGACTAATATTAATTTACTAAAATATTTTCGTAAGTCATTAATACTTTTTCCCTTTCTTTTCTGAATATAAAGGAGGAATGATCATCGCCAGAAAAAAAACAAATTATTAAAAATTAAAGCACTTGCCTCTCAGAACTTTTTACTGATAAAAAATAAAAATAAATCAATAAATAAAACTTGAGAAATACTAAGTTGTTTCGACAAGGTACAAAGTCAGTTAAGTGAAGACTACAGCAAACTAGATCTCTGCTAAAACACAAACAACCACTCCACACTTTAAAACTCAGGGAGCCATCTTCATTTGAACTGCGTTGCTATGGAACAACTTGGACCTCAGAGTATTATCTCAGCTATTAATAACAACAAACACAGCAATAAATGTATTATTTTATACCAGTGACTGCAACTGTTTGCCAACTACAAAAGGAAAATATGTTTAAATATATATTTGTATAAAAAACAGGACAGGAAAAAGAGTTCAGCATGACAGCGTTTATCATTTCCACACAGTATCATGTTGTGTCGTCAAACAAAAAAGTGCAAAGTGCATGACGAAAATAGACACAGAGAAAGGTTTTAAAGCAATAACTCCAGCTTTTGATGCTTCCCCCTAATCCAGCTCCTGTGTGTTCGACTGGAGCTCTCAGTCGCTCTTTAACTCTCCTGGTGGATCCTCGACTCTCATCAATCATCATCATTATTGATGAGTTTTCATGTTGCGTAACTGTGATTTACTTGTCTGTCATCTCTGGAGCCCCAGCACAGCATTGCATTTTGGGATTTATGGCCTGAATTAGTGCACATACAACCCTACAGACACCTTTTTTTGTTTTAATATGAGTTACATGTTTCTATGAGTTTTGGACCATGTTTGATGCTTACAAACATCAGCAGCGGGCTGAGTTAGCTTAGTATGAAGAAATGTTTAAAATGGATTAATTGTCCATTTTTATGTACATTTCGTTTTGTTCTATCTTCAATTTATTTAATTGAAGTTATGGTGTTTCTTGTTTTTGAATGATATTTTTATGTTTTGACACTTGACACTTCAGCTAATAGTTTTTCACTTTTTCTTAAATTTCCTTACATCTATTACACTCTATTATCTATGACACTTGGGTTTTCTGTCAATCAAGAGTTCATGTAAGTATAGTACAAGTAAATGTAAATTTTACATAAAGACAAACTGACTTGTATTTTCATACATTAACAGAAAAGTAAAATTTTGATATTGCGCAGGTCAGGCGCCAAATGTCTTCAAACCCCTCCCCTCCCCGCTGTCGGGTCGGTGGTCCAGCCAGTGGGAGGTTGTTGACTGAACATACGACTTCCACTCTTGTCTGTCATTCCTTGATTGTCAATGCAGATCACAGACTGTATATTTGCCCTGGTCAGACGTCTCTGTCACAGACTCCCTCTCTGACCTTGACCCTCTCTTTGTTTCTCCAACTCTCTCTCTCTCTCTTTAACACACACACTTTTACGATGTAAATGTTTCTTCAAGTAAGTAGCCTAACATCTTGTATTATTCATTATTTGCATTTCCGATTATTTGGATCCATATTAGCTACCACCAAAGTAGTAACTATTCTTACTGGATAATTTCAGAAGACACTGACATTAAAGGTATCCACCTTATTCCTAGCCCCCATGATGCTTTGCGGGAATTATGGGCGCAACAGTGCGAACCGGAAGTAGCGTTTGTTTACATGCTAACAGTACGCGCTAATCCACTTTCTGCGAGCGTTAGAGACATAAAACACCACCTTTTACAACTCAAACGAGACAATATCATAATACCGCTGCCTACTAATATTGTGAGGTGTGAGGACGACTTAAAAAAGTGGCCAAAGATAAAAAGATAACGTACAGTAGGATATTTAGCTACTTGTTAACTTGTTGCTTCAGTTGTTGAGGCAACGAGCTATCTGCTAGCTCTGGAAAGTTGCCTCATATAAATTGGAATAATTTTATTTTCTTTTATAAAGAAATGCATATGTGTGTGGGGGGGTCTCTCTCTCACTCACCTCTTTACTGTCTGCTCTCAGGGATTGTGTGTGTGTGTGTGTGGTGGTGGTGGTGGGGGCGGAGTATTTTACTGTAGGTTCTCACCATGGATCTATGATAAGACCACACACAGACACATCCGAGTGTCCAACCAACAAAGTTGTAGTAAAAAAAAATCCATTTAGTTTATTTTAATCATAAATACCTATACTTTTGATACAGAGGGGTGTGTCAGTGTACACAACGTTTACACGGAATGAAACAGTAAACATAAAATTGCGTGTATCATTTAGGGATATAAAAACCCCTAAATGATACACGCAATTTTTTATACATATGGTCATATAGATTCGGGGTCTAGATATTTATGTACCTATGCAAATCAGCGGGTGACACCAAACAACGTCTGCCCAAGCAAGTCACAGCTTTTATTTCTCTCACACTCACACACCCCAGTGTCCTGGAGAGATGCAGCCGCATCTGAGGGGACGATGGCGCGTGTGCGTGTGTGCGCATAGCGTGTGTTGCCCCTTCTCCACTACACAGTTAAGCTCAGCTCTACTCCACTTGGTTTAGGTTCTTTTAATCACAGTCATAGTTTGTCATATTAAAGCGGGTTCGTCAGCACCGCGGAGCTGATCGCTGTCTGATAATCAATGAGCATTTCCCACCGACTCTCTTTTTTCTCTCCTTTCGTCAGCTCCAAACTCACTCTTCTGCACCGCGATTACGAACCGCAGCGTGGTTTCAAACACAGCTGTTATTTAACTCATGTGTCAGAATAACAATAATCTCGAGGGGGGGGCTGTTACATTCATTACAATGCATTTCTCCTCTGTGACGGGCGGCGCGCCCCCTCACTCCTGTCACAACACACGCACACGCCCAGTGGCCTCTCTCCCGGTTCAGCCCCGTCCACTTCTCGGTCTCCTGCCCAGATTACGTTGTACGAGCGGACCTGTTGGTCCGAGTGGCCACGGTCCAAGCGGACCTGTTGGTCTGACTCGTCCAACACAGTCCAGTCCTCCACCCGCAGCTCCCAGAAGCTGCAGACGGGTCAACCAAACAGCACTACTCCCTCTCTTCACTCGAGCTGATTTTTTAATTACGAGCGCTCACCACCATGGATCAATAACCGGTCTATTATCACTACATGAATTGCCTCATCTACCGAATTAACTAAGAAAACAGAAAACAATGTGAAAACTTTCAAATAAACCGCTAACAGTAATGAAGACCGCTAGCAACCACTGCTGTTAGCCTGGCTCACTGCTACTTCCGGTGCTGACCGGAAGTTCCACCCATAACCGTTTCTACAGTAACGACCCCAGGAATAAGGTGGATAGGGTTGGAAATTCTGGAAAAACGGTACTAGCAGGCCACATTTTGAAAATACACAAGTCAAAAGTCCCAGCCCCTTTCCTCAGACTGCTCTCTGAAGCCACGACATCACCTTTCCGCGGACGTGGGGGCGCAGACATCCAACGCACATTATCAGAGCTACATTGCCACCCACCAGACTGGAGTGTGGGTTATAACTTGCTGTTATTTTCCGCATGAGCCGCTTTACAAATGGCACCTCATAGAAATTCATGTAATTCACATGACAACAGTTCACATTAGCCTTTCAGGTTTAAAACTTAATATTGGTTTCAGTGGAGCAGCTCTGGTTTAGGGGGTAGAGAGGCTCATCCTGACTCACAAGGTCAGTGGTTCAATCGTCAGTTTCTCTAGTGCCCTTGTTGTAATGTCTGTGAAAGCTGCCCCATCAGTGTGCGAGTAAAAGCACTGTGCATAATAGAGAGCACTGCATGGATGTGTGTGAATATGGTTTATTGTGGAAAGTGTTTTGAGTGTTTTGAGTGTTGGAGTGGCGTTGAGACTTGAGAAAATTAGACTACATAATTAGAGTCAATTTCACATATATTTTTCTTTCATTGCACAACATGCAATGAAATGATTTACGGCTGAATAGCTCTGTAAGGTGAACGACATGTGACAGGCTCCCTGTAGTGTTTTCTATAATATCTGTGCGCTGTGTTGGAAGAAAGCTCGGACATTTTCACCTGACAGTAACTCCTTACATTCACTGATAGACACACAATGACACTGTTCACTGCTACTTGAGATCGCACACTGTTAACTCACTCACTCATGAAGCTGTGCACAGAGTTTTAACGCAGCACAGTGGGGCTTCTCAGACAGCTGTCAAACATCTGCTGATAAGCAAGATGTCAGGATCGACTCGAGGCATCCTGACTCTCCTCCTGATCTCAGCGAGTAACTGTTCATCATCTGTGTTAAAACCAAATGTGAGGAAACGACCGCAGCAATAACCTGCTTACCCCTCCATGATACCCACACAGCCCCATCTGTAGTCAAGCTTTTGAAGAGATCCACAGTGATCAAGGACAGAGAACAACAGGTGAGTGAAGCAACATCCAGCTGTGAGCGCTTTAATCAGCCTCTGCCTGAAAACCTGCCGCTGCGTCTGGCCTGCAGTCTGCAGCTGACCCACAACACGCTTGTCCTCACCTTTCTCTCACCTCTGCCCCTCTCCACGACCCCTCAGCTCCATCCTACCATCTCCTACTGCTCTTTCCTGTCCATTAGTCAGAAAAAAGCTTTTTTCATTCCCTCACTTTTTTAATTGCATCTTTCCTTCTCCCCTTCAGCTCTTTCTTTCTTCTTTATTTCATTTCCTAACTCTCTTTCCCTCTCCTTCTCCCCCTTTTTCTCATTACATATTATCTCCCTTGGCTGCTTAAATCACACTTTTCCTGTTCGTATCGCTCTCTCTTTCACCCCCATTCTTTGCTAAATCTCCCTGTCTCTATCCCTCTCTCTTTAATTAACTCAGGTAATAAATGGTGGTCTAAATCACCTGGTCTTAATATAATTGGTTCAATCAATCGGGCCGAGCTGGACTTGGGGCTCGAGTGCATCTGAAATGTAAATAGCAGCGCCGTCTTGTCTGCTCTACCCATCACGCGAACATACCCTAAATAAAATGACTCTCTCGCCGCGCTCCCTCCCCTTTTTCTCTCTGGGAATATTTAGCATATTTTCATTCACCTCAACACGTCATGCAATAAAGATAAACAAAAAAATCTCTCACAGATGCTTCTTCCTGTTGTGTTGCATGTTCTCGTCACAGTAATTGACAGCCAGCACTGTCCCACTGTTTTGTGATGCTATACAAAGCTAAGCCAAAAAACGAGACATTCTAGGACGTTTAGGGACAAGTTGTCATATTGAACAATTATAAGATGTTGTATTGTCATATTTCACCACTGTTAGCGTTGCAGGGATAACAGCTACATCAGTTAATAGCAGACACGTTGCTATTTTTACACATTTTGGACACTCCGGCTCAAAAAATAGCTGCAGGAAACAGACAGAAATGTCAAAATCCTGTCACCATCCCCTCCGTCTGCTGATGCCCCGTATGAAACCGTTTGTGTTTGTGGCTTTGGATGTGAAAGATAGTTTGGGGATTATTTTGAACAGAGCCGGCTGCTGGAGTCCCTGGTGTGTTGCTTTGGATGAATAAAGCTGTGTTTTCCACCTTAATTTATCTAAAGTAAACTGCAGAGGAGAGAAAGCACAGCCATAAACACCATGCAAAATGACTGTTCTGATGATTCGCTCGTTTCCGAGTACAGCTTTCCCTGTCCTCCGTCTTTCCATCTGACTCTCATTACAAATTTTCTTTAATCCTCACTACATCCACTCTGCTCCTTTTTCAAATGCTCTCTTAATTTATTCCTGAATGTATCACCCGTCTAGTTTCTCTTTTGGATATCTTACACTCAGTTCGCTTTTATCTCATCTTTTTTACTTCCTTTTCTTAACGGTGTCTCTCCTTTGACAGCTTTTCTCTTCATCTATATGGATAGATACTTCACCAGCCATTCTGCTTTTACCTTTTTCTTAATTTGTATTAGCATTGTCTTAGATGTTATCCCTCTTTGTCAATACATGCAGCCTCCCCCCAACTCTTTTTTTCTCATTGATTTGTCTACTCTAGGATATTTAAAATAGAAATGTCAATTTCCTCAAGCTCACGCTGACATCTTCAAATGTTGTTTTTTTTATCTGACCAAAGTAAACTAAATTAGAGTTTCCAGGTGTAACCTTCGGGAAAAGCATTAAGTGTGGTGCAGTCAGCATCTGTACTGTAATGTGCATCCTGGGCATTGGCCAGGACAGTGATGTGACAGTCAGAATGGAACAGATATTCAGCCTTGTGTTGAGCTTGGATAAAGCCAAGTTAAAGATTAACAGGGGAAGAAGAAGGAGCAGTCTACCTTCTTCTCTGCTTGATGCAGTGTTTGAATGGGATTGATTGATTAGCAATGATGGTAAGTGCATGTGGGGTTGTCTATAGACAATGGTAACACCGTGGAATCCACACGCAGCACACGCACGAGCACCCCATCTAACCCAAGACCGGATCAAGCATATAGTACCAAGGCTTTAAGGGGGTCGAGACCAAGTGAAGACCAAGTGGGTAAGGGTTAGGTTAGACTGAGTAAAAATGTAGTCGATTCCAAGACAAGACCCCTTGACCTTGACCTTGACCTTGGCCATGGTTGGGACCAGTCTTAAGTACCACAACATTATCTGACAGGGCAGCAGCCCACTGGGATCATGGTCACAGAGGCCAGTCTGATGATACGAGAGTTACCTTTAGTTCCATAAACTTACACAGTTTGTCAAACATTGTATGTACTGTAGAGCTGTGCAATTAATCACAGTGTGCTATAATTTTATTTATTTATTTATTTTTTTTACAGAAAATGTGCCACAACATTGTTGTGCATTGTCAGAAGTGTTTGTGGACTGATATGTTTGTTCAGTACACACCATCAATTTTAAAGTCAAAATGACCATTCACATTGAAATCCAACTGTAATTGCAATATGATGTTTTTTATATGGTTTCACCAATGATTTATTTTTGGCCTTTATTTTTATTTTTATTGGGACAGTGAGAAAGTGACAGAAAAGTTAAAGACAGAAAGTATAAAGTGGATGACATGCAGCAAAGGGCCATGAGTCAGATTTGAAAATGACAGTGAGAAGGGGAGTGAGAGTCCAGCCGGGTGGGAGTCGAGCCAAGTAGAGAGCAGAAGAGAGGGAGCAAGTCAGAAAATTCACCCTGCGCCTTTATGCACAAATTAGTTCTGGCTGGTAGAGACAACAGAGAAAGTCAGAAAATCTCAATTTTAATTTTCTTCAAAGTCTTATTGGTACATGTAGGGTGCTTCACATTCTCACATATCACACCTTTAAATCCTGAAAATATTTGGCTCTCTTTTACATAAAAAAAGGAGAACTGGAGAATAAGTCAACCCTTTTGCTTGAAAATGATACAACAATTAACTTGGTGATCAGTCGACTAACCTTTTCAGCTCCACAAGAGCGAGAGCAGTTTTCCCTGACAGCACAGACTTGTCTGAATTTCACAAACTCCAGCAGCTCTTGGATCAGATATTAGGAGTGTGAGTGAAAGCTCTGCTCTATGTATTTGCTTTACTTGCAGCTTCGCCTGAGAGAGGTCAGGAATCAGAGTAAAGCAGAGAGCAGAAGCATTGAGGACAGACACTTGAGCCTCTGTAGGTCTTATGATTGATGCTGCACACACTCTCTCTGATTACACTCCTTATTTAATTCCCTGATCACACGTTTCCCACCTCTTTTCATAATCTCTCTTTTTTTCAATCTCATTAACTTTTTATAGCACCTACTCTCTGCCCATCTCTGTATCTTTCTCATTCTCCTGACTCTTTTTTTAAACCCCTCTTGCTCTCTCCATCTTCTTCCATCCATCTCTCACAGTTTGCCTATTTCATAGTGTTTTTTTAAATAATCCTTTAAGCAACTCATCCACCACTCTCCAAATCTCCGCTCTCTCCGCTCTCCAGACTCCACTCCACTCGTCGCATCTATCCACTCCTCCCCCCTTCCCATTTCATATCCATCTTGTTTTCTTTCATTAGGATCGCTAAGATTTACAAACCAGCTGCCTGGATTTAATTTCCCAGCATGTGACATGTTCTTAAATGACAACAAGACACTTCAATTCTCCACAGCAAAAACCACTTCGGTATAATTCGGCCAACATGGAGCTAAACTAATTCTGTAGGTAAATCATCAACTTTCATTGATTTTCTATCTCACTTTAAGGTGCTGACACAGTCTTTCCCCCATGACTTGGTGCACACTGTCGCCATATAAACTGTGTACATCTACAGTATATATACAAATAACCACTATGTTTACTGTAGCTGTGAAACGAGACTGGCAGAGTGAATTTAAATGCACTTTTATGAGTTTGAACAATGATTGGATACACAGCATGCACTAGGGATGGGTACGAGTACTTGTAATTTATTAAAAGTCAGTCCATCATTTTTGCCAAGACTAGAAACATTAATAACATGCGGTCAAGAACTGTACAGCACCACTCTACCTGTGGACCACCTCGACTCTGAAGACCACCCATGGCATGAACAGTTACATCTTTTAGGAAAGGGTTCCCCGGTGTGCAATCTTCAGGAACACAAACACCACACGTTGTCTCTGGGTTTTAATTGTCCCTATGGTTTTGGTTTTCACTTCTACTTTTTCAGTTTTTATTTAAAACCCAACATGGACCATGTGATAGTTTACTCACTGCATGTTATCCTCTCATGTAATTTCTATTTATTTGCATAAAAATTTGGTCAAACCTGCTTGTTTTAAATGTGCTGCAAAAATAATGTGATTTCATTTAATAACCCTGTTTGTTGGGCACAAACTAAATACATTATGGAGCAATGAATTTAGCATTACCAAATGACTTCTACATTGATTTAATACCAAAAAAATATGTTCAAGTTCTGTTATTATCTCTGTGTGGTGCTCTGGATTCAAATCATCTTCTTGTGCACAAGGGGTCGGCAGCAAACGAGGCAGCAGTTAATGTTTGTCAATTGAAGTGATCAATATAAGCCCCACTGTTTACTTCGTGCTAATGCTAAGGCTACAATTTTTCCAGTCCTGCCTACAACCACACTAAACACAATGGATCCATCGGTGAGGTTAGCGTCGCCCTCGAACGCTCATCGATCGTTTGTCCACGGAAGAAGAGAAAAGTCATTGTGTTCCTTTTATTTTTTTGGTTTCAAATGTGTCCGAGTAATGGAAGAGTGAGAGGCAGCCGGAGATGTACAGATAGCGCAAAGTGCTAGTTTGAAATTCCCCATGGGGCACACTCACTTGTAGGTAGGTGTGTGTGTGGTGTGTATGTGTGTGTGTGTGTGTGTGTGTGTATGTGTGTGTGTGTGTGAGGTCAGACAATCCCATTAGACATATAATAGATGGCTCCCTGCCAGAGAGCAGCCATGTTGTAGAGAAGTAAAGGTTACACACTTCACTCCGGACCGCCCGGGAACACCACTGGGAGCTCAGAGGTGTGTGTTAGTGTTTGTGTGTGTGTGTGTGTGTGTGTGTGTGTGTGTGTGTGTGTGTGTACCTCCTCCAGTTTGAACGTGATCATGGTGAAGGCTCTGAACACACAGTCCGTCGGCCCTGTGATGGTGATGATCCTTTCCGGACAGGAGCCCTCTGATATGTTGATCCTTGCGCTGCTCTGTGGGTCCAGACAGAGATGGAGGGAAGGAGGGACAGTGGGAGGAGAGGGATTGTGGGAAAATTATTTTTGGGGGGAGGGAGGGGAGGAGGGGAGGGAGGGGAGGAGGAGGTAGGTAAGAGGGAGGGATAAGGAAAGGGAAGGGACAAAGGGAATGAGGGGATAATGCAAAACAATGAGGAAAAACATCAGGAGGTAAGGGAGGCAGGTGGGGAGCAAAGTAGAGGTGAGTCATGATGGGGAGGGAGGGTTGCGTCGAAGGGGGAGGGGATATGGAGGTTAATGGAGAGAGGAAGGGTAAGGGGGGGGAGGAACAGAGGAGAGAGAGAACACATTAGTGGAGGGTGGGATATGTGGGCTGAGACAGAGAAGAGGAGGAGAACCATTTGCGCCACACTACTCCCCGCTCCCTAAAGGTGATTCACCTGTGATGCAGGAGGAGAGAGGGATTACAAGGAGGCTGGAAGAGGGAGGAAAGAGGAAACGGGGGAAGGAGGCAAGGCGGATGAGAAGAGCAATGCAGTAAATCAAGGTTTTAAGGAGGAGGTGGAGGGGGGCAGGGGTGCAGGAAGGAGTGCAGAAGAGGAAATGAAAAGGCGATGAGAATATTGGGGAGATTAGGGAGAGAAAGATTAAGATGATTTTGAGGAGGAGGAAGAGGGAAATGGAGGAGAGGAGAGAGTGTGGGTAGAGAGTTATTAAAAGGAAGGAAGGAAGGAAGAAAGGAGGACAGGAAAGTGAGGGAAAGGGATGGGAGGAGAGGAGTAGAGATACACAAGGTGGTGCAAATATTTGAGGAGAAATAAGAGGAGAAGGTGACGATAAAGAGAAGGTGCAGTAATAACCATAGAGGATGGATGGAGAGGAGGAAGGGTGTCAGGAGAAAATTGAAGTTTGAGTTGGGGTGGGTGGGTGGGGGGATGCAGATAAACAGAGACAATAAGAATCAGAGCCTGGTGCTGGGTTTATGGGGAAATGAGGGTTTGACTTGCTGGTTCATGAGACTTTAACTCTGGTTTCAAGTGTTCTCATCAAACTGTCCCTGCTGCACAGCGTCGCCCACAGTCTGAACGCTAACACACAGCCTGTCCTGCGAGAGACAGTTTAAAGAGTTATGCAGGTTTTTAAACTTAGCTATGCTCAATTTGACCTTAATCAAACAGCTTTTGAGTAATTGTGATGGTTAAATAAATGACTTGTAACTTGTCACAGGGAGAATGGAGGCTCTCTGCCTTCCACAAAGTGTCTCTTGGCTGAAAACCAACCTTGCAAGATCAGAGCCTCCGACTCGGTGTCCCAGCCCTCATCTCTGTGCACCGCGACACAAATCTCTCTAATAATCTCTTGTTTATGACAGATAAGACTACACAAAGATACAAATCGGAACACTGCACATTATCCACCACTGCATGGATTGCTTTCTCACCAGCTTTGTTAAAAACAATGTTTTGTTTAGTTCATCCCTTCAAGAAATGTGTGTTAGAAAATATGTATCCAAACAAGCCGGTCGAGAAACTGAGGTGAACAGAGATGACTGTGATCACATGTCAGAAAGAAAGAAAGAAAGAAAGAAAGAAAGAAAGAAAGAAAGAAAGAAAGAAAGAAAGAAAGAAAGAAAGAGTCCATCCGTGTGGTTTATGGTCATAAACCACAGAATTTGACAAAGTAGAAATGTGACCTGTGACCTAGCATCCACACCACACCTGATAAAATCTATCACCATCCAAAAATCCATCAATGTATCCATCCATCCACCTCAGCTTGGATGGATGGATGGATGGATGGATTTTATCAGGTGTGGATGCTAATGTTGGTCTGGTCACAGGTCACATTTACATTTAGGTTTAAACCTGCAAAGACACTTGACTTGATGCTAGCATGCTAACATGCTGTTAGCACTGTTACTGTGAGTGTGTTAGCATTCAGACTTCAACTGCAGCCTCACTGAGCTGTGAGTGTAGAGAAGAGGTCTCATTAAAATCTGTCTCTCACTGTGGAGGTGCAGCATTAACTCACTGGAGCACACCTCCAACACTAATTTGGATTATCTGTTGAATTGTGCAAATGCATGTGTGTTTGAGCCAAGACTTTCTAAACCCGTTATCTGTGTAGTGTGTGTGTGTGTGTGTTGATAAGCACACAGAGTATTCATATTTTATGGCACTATTTTGTGCGCTGTCTCCGCTTGTTTTCTCCAAACAACACACCCGCTTTTGTGCAACTGTGTGTTTCAAATTGTGTGTGTTTAATAGCGAGACTTGTCCGGTGCTGTTCCCCCAGCAGCCTAGACTGCAGTCTCCTCTCATTGTTGTGAAAATACAACACATGTGTGTGTGTGTGTGTGTGTGTGTGTGTGTGTGTGTGTGGAGGGTGGGGTGGGTGGGGGGGGTATGTAACATTTGGTAATAAAGCAATGATGGAAATTCTCTGCTGCTCTTTCACCTTTTATTATCTCAATAAAAATGTATTAGCTGGTATCTCCCTCTGTTCCACTGTATCTATCTACAGTATCTATCTATCTATCTATCTATCGATCGATCCATCCATCCATCCATCCATCCATCCATCCATCCATCCATCCATCCATCCATCCATCCATCCCTCATTTATCAAACTTGTGTAGGACCTGGTGTAGATATCAGCGTGTGCCAGGTGTCACGTGATTTACGAAAAGTGTATAGGCTATGCTGCCGTTTTCGGTGTAGAACCGGCGTGGTCCTGACAAATCTGACGTCTGAAAATGACGTCAGATTGTAAATGTAAATGTCACGCCCGATATATTCCTGCTTAAGAGGCCTCGCCCTGCCCCTTTTACGACATGGAGACACGGAAGACGGCCAAGAAGAGGGAACTGACATTACTACGTTCATGAGGACGGCACCATTAAATATCTAATAGTCATAGTCATAGTTTTTGTGACTGATAGCCTACAAGCGTCATCACTGGTGGAAGGAGGCTGCAGACGCACGTATCACTGATCACGTTAGGAAACACAGCGATCTCATGAAATGCTCTTGCAGTTTACTATAGGTGTTTAAGAAATCATAGCCTGTATCATAGCCCTAAACACTGGCCCGATCCTCGCTGACAGGTCCAGGTGAAAAATTAAAAAAAAAACCCTCCGCTGTGGAGATAACCTGCACCTGGACAGGCTCGTCTCCCTCCTCAGTTGGGGCTCCGCTGTCCAGCAGAGAAAGACACTGAGCAACCACTCATCAGTCTGTTGAAAGAGATCTTCTGTCTGTGATCTAACAATACTGCAACAGGTCTGTCATTAACTGTTTCTGTTGACACAGCTGATTCATGAGCATCTGTCATATCGTGGTGTTTAATTCACCTCAGTTGCTCAAAATAAAAGTCGAGTTCAACACGGACTTGATGAATACGTGGTTGTATCATATATAGCCTATATATTTTTTTTTTCACTAATAAAAACATCAACAACACGAGGTCGCTGCTGGTTCAGAGCTGGTGTGGGATTTCTGCGTACCCTACTGTACGCTCACGTTCAGATAAATGCCGATCCTGGCGGTAGATTTGGCGAACACATTTTTTTGGTGTACGCACATTTGATAAATGAGGGCCAGTATCACCATTATCTCCTCCTCTTCTCTATTCTCCATTCATTCATCCACCTCTCCTCCCCTCCCTTCTATCCTTTAATCTCATGAGTCTCATTATCATTAATTTATTGATACGTCCTCTCGCTGCTCCCCGTCCATATGACGGTCCAGCAATCACTTCTCATATGCATCTCCTCTTCTTCTGATCCAACCACTTAACCCCCTGTGCCATCAGTCACCCTCGCCAACCCTACTTCTTCTTACCCCTCCATTTATCCCCTCCATCATCCTTCTCTTTCCCAACTTTCTTTGCTTTCTATTGCGATTTAATCCCTCTCTCCACCTGTTTTCTCTGCCCCTCATCGAAGCCTGAAAGCAGGTGAGTTCCTTGTTTAGTTTCTTAGTTTTTGTAGTTTAGATTTACCCTGTGTGAAGCTTTTGAGTTTGATCCTTCCTGAACTGATTGGCTAGCTGACTAGCAACACATACATACAGTACACTACAACCACTGAGCTATAATTTGCCAGTGCTGCCTGAATTTCATGCCGGCTTACACAAAATAATTTTGATCAAACTCTTTAGCCCAAGGATACTGTTAACTTAACCATCAAAATAAAACTCACAGACCATCAGCTCTCCAAATATCCAGAGAACCAAAAGGGTCTACTTCTTCAACAGCACGACTAAAAATGTTAAAGGCCCAGTGAGTAAAATAGAGTGAATCTAGCGTTTAGATTCTAGATTGCAGAGCTCACTTGCTCGCTCGCACTCAGCCCACCCGTCGCCAAAGTGACGGTGGCCTCCAAGGACAAAAGTTGTTGTTTACCACAACTGTGACGACTGGGAGTATTTCTGGAGCATCAACGATGAGGTGAGGATCTAAACCATTTTACGATATGTCTGCTGTTTCCTACTCTTTCTTCTTTCCTTCTGCCTTCTTCTTTGTTGGTTGATTTATGAACGCAAAACTTGTGAAACGTGCTCTCTGGATGGCTGGATTTTCCATTAGGGCAGCCGTACAAACATATATATATATTCATGGGTAGTATATTCAGATTTTGCCAATAAACCTTGACAGTTACACACTGGACCTTTAAGTTATAACACTTACATACAGTGGTCCACAGAGAACAGCTGGTTTGATTAAATTGATTATTATCCAAATAATAGGCAGAATAGGAGTGTATTGTGTACGTATATGTATGTTTTCTCCTAATTTTAAAACTTTAAACTAAAATTCTGTTTTAAACTCAGAAGTTTACCCACCCTGAAACCTGCCCTAATACACCATGTGTTTTTCATTTTTTATCACACATGGCTGAACTACAGTCAAATAACTGTGTGAAGAAGCAGTGGTGTCGGTAAGCAGCACTAGCTTTTCAAACTGTCTGTCTTCTATCTATCACGTTAAGAATGAACACAAAGCAGATAATTATTAAAAACCTATAACATAGTTTCATTTTGAGGCGTGTTCCAGACAGATTCTTTTAGGTATTCACTCACTTTCTCCACGTCTTTCCCCTCCTCTCTACCCCCCATCCCACTCCCCACGCTTCTTGATTTTCCCCTCCCACTTTAATGAGTGAGACATGCAGCAGTATGTTGTTTTGCTGTTGCAGCGTGGAGCGGCTGTCTTCATTACTCTTCATTTGGAGTGGAGGAAGGATGGACAGCCATGTCATTCAACTGGATTACTCTGCTCTGTTCCGCTTTATTAGAGAGTCATGCTGCCAGGGAGTCTCTCTGTGTGTGTGTGTGTGTGTGTGTGTGGGTGAGAGACCATGCGTGTTTGTGTGAGTGCAGCCATTACCAAGAGCTACAACCTGACATCAATGTTTTTATTGACTCTATGAAAAGGGACCTCTTGCGTGCTGCATCCTTTCCTTTTATGTGTGTGTGTGTATGTGTGTGTGTGCGTCCACATGGTGATTCTTTAGCTCTTCAAAACCCTGGAACACATAGCCTTGAAAACTCTGGACTCAAACAGTAAACTGTTCATTAAAGTCAACAATGGGTGTGTTTTTGTGTGCATTATGATGGATATAATGTATATGTGTGTTTGTGTGCCAATGAGGTAGCCTGTTGAGGGAATAAAGAAGAGTAATGAGAGGAAGACTTATCTTATAAATCCTGTAAACTGTAGATCCGGTGCTGTGGTTTTGTCCTTGAGAGGCAAATATCCATTTAAATATTCATACTTCCTGCTCAGTGAGTTACGCTGTCAGACAGAAATGCTTGGGCTAGAAAACAATGTGTTGTTTTTTCGTCTTCATCAGTCTCCCTCTTGTTCATCCCTCTGCCTCCTCTGTTTGCTCCGTCTCCCCATAGAGGTGAACGTCAAGCTTTTGATTTTTAATTAGATGTTTATTTTGAGTCTTTTTCACTCCAGTTTGGTTTTGGTTCCGACTTTGACTTGGATGTTTGTTATAGTTTGATTGTAGTTTCCCTTTTAACTGCAGTAGTTTTATCTTGAAATTGTGAATATTTTAAATCCAGGGCAGCATTTGCAGCAGTGCACTGGAGCAATTATGAAATATTCATATCGATTACTCTCTTTGAAAGAGCTGTTAAGCTACACATACCCAAGCTTCTTAAAAGGTGACGCTGGCGATTAATCTGATTAATTAACTCATTAATTAGACCAAGGAGAGTAAGATGTATTGTTACCTTTTAGTTCTGGTCTGTTTCATGTTAAAATTGACTCATTATAAACAAAACAAGAGCAAGAGATCCTGAAATCACTCAGTGGACTGACAGGAAACATCGCTACATGGAGCAAGGAGGGGAAATCAAGCCCTGATACCTGATGAATGAAAAGAATGGAAACCCATAATAGTACAGGAAGAATGTGAAAAGGAGTTGAATGTGCAATAAAGGCTTTTTATGTGACTTCACAAAATCGGTTGGTTTTAAGGCTCAGTTTCTGAATACAGGCTGTGCGCCGTATGTAAACGTGTGTGGCCCTGTCCGCGGCCGTCCACGTGGGTTTTTATGCAAAATTTATCATAAGACTTCTCTAACCCTTTTGTTTGACAAAAACAAACACCTAAGATGTGAAAGTTTAAATAATAAACATGGTTTATAAAATGATCTTAAAATATCATTGTATGCATTTTTAAAATTGTTTTTCCTTTGTATGAAATCATCTTCATCTGTTCTCAAATCTCTACAGGAAACCTGATCCTCCTCCAGGAGACTGACTGATTCCTCTGAAATCAGGTAATTTCACATTTCATTTTTTGGTGACATTTCACAAATTCCCCAGCGGATAAAGGGAAACACAACTCCTCTGCCTCCCTCTCTCTCCCTCTCTTCCTCCCTCTTTTGTCTCTTGCTCTCTAGAGTGTTGATTCATGTGCAGTCGTCGTCAAAACTATCTCTCTGAGGACACACGTTTCTAAAATAATTTCTCCCTCCAGAACATATTTGTGGGTTATTATTTAACGTGTTTTCCAGGCGAGCAGGGAACTAAATTGAGTAAATTTGAGGCTCATTAAAACACAGCATTGCATTCTTTTCCTGTTGAACCACACCGGAAGGACTTCTGTGACCTATTTTGAGTTAAAGAATTTAATCTTATCCCACATACAGTATTTGACTCTTCCCCTTTATGCAGCAGCTGCACTGACGTAGAGGCTTTTATTCCGCATGCCTGATGTCGCAGGGACTCGGAAGAGCGTTTGTAACATAACAATAAGGATTTGGTGACATAACACCACATCCTTGTTTCTCCAGTGTAATGTGAGGTAGCCCCACACACACACACACACACACACACACACACACACACACATCCTCTTGCTACCACACACGTTCAACAGAAACATTTCTACATTTCTTTCTTTCTTGTGAATGTTTGGACAAGGATAATCTGGGCTTTTCATTAACTCTCCTCTGGGAATCCCCACGTCTTTGCTCACTTATATAAAAGTCTGGTATTCACATCAGGTGTTGCATACATTAACAAGTCAGGGATGTGCCTGTGTTGTGGAGTCAGTGAGATGAATGCAGAGCATCTGAAAGTGTACGTGCACGTGTTTAAGTATTCATGCGCTGCAGGCAACCTGATTACACATGTAGCATCCAAGCAGGAGAGGTGAGAGGGGAATGACTCAAGTAAAGGTTCATATTATCGCCACATTTTCATCTAACGTATTATTGTAGTCAAATTTTATCCCTTGGAATTTTTCAATTTTCAATTTAGAGTCTTTTATGTGCAGTTCAGTATAGGTTTGGTATGTTTTACACTCAGTGGGGCTGAAACGGTCACTATTGTTGTGTTGCAAGGCTTTTATTATTAGGGCCGCGGGCAATCGCACTGGGCACTGGTCCCAACAGCTATGAAATAGCTGCAGGGACCAGTGCCCGGGCGAAGCCCGGGCACTACTGTTATTGTGTGGATTTTTTCTTATTAGTGTAACTGCTGAAGCAGTCACACTATTGTTCTTCTGTTTGGCCATTTTCTTCCGCCTTTTTACGGTCTTCTTCTAGTCCTTCATACTTTGTGCTATTTCAACAATTCATATATCAAAACGTGCAGCTTTTTTTGAACTTTATCGGCATTACTTTTCTCTTTTTAACTATTTATACTTTTTCAAATATTTAACTTTTTCACAAAAAATCTCACATTCATCAAAGTCTCAACCTCTCTTCTTCACAACTCCACTGTAGTGTAGGGGGTAGGGTAACTGCCTGCCAACCCTAAGGTCACTGGTTCGAATCCAACGGAAGAACTCTTGTTATGTTATGTTGAATTCTGCTCCCCTCCCCCGCCTTCAATTGGTTACAGGTGTTTGTTATCTCCTTGATTACTCATACCAGTTTGCAGCACATCATCACATTACAATGAATGACAACAGTCTTGAAAGCAGTGTGCTCTCTGTAGCCGAGTGGCAGAGTAAAGGTTTAGTGATCATATGGTCATGGGTTCGATTCCTGCCTCAGTCTTTTCACTTCATTGCTTGACTTTTGATTCCAATTATTCAGCTGTCATTGGACAGTCTTTGATTCCTCATAGTATAAAGCTCATTGTAACTCAGGTTCTCTGTGGCCATATGGTTAGTGCTCAGCCTGAAATTCACAGACATTTTCATTCTAAGTCATTCAAGCTTGACTCTCAAGCTTTCTTGATGTTGACAGTGTGCAGATCATTAACAGACAACAGTCTCTGCAACGGTGTGTGCACTTGTGGCCTAGAGGCAGAGTGGAAGTCTAATGACCATGAGGTGTGGGTTCGATTCTGACCTTGGTCAAACATTTGTATGGTGATCACAGCTTGCACTATTTGCTAATTCTGCAACAGCGTTCAGTTGCTGTCAGCAGTCACACCATTTCCATTCTTGGAAATGCTTTTTTCTAGTTAGTGTGACTGCTGAAGCAGTCACACTATTGTTCTTCTGTTTGGCCATTTTCTTCCGCCTTTTTTACGGTCTTCTTCTAGTCCTTCTTACTTTGTGCTATTTCAACAATTCATATATCAAAACGTGCAGCTTTTTTTGAACTTTATCGGCATTACTTTTCTCTTTTTAACTATTTATACTTTTTCAAATATTTAACTTTTTCACAAAAAAATCTCACATTCATCAAAGTCTCAACCTCTCTTCTTCTCAACTCCACTGTAGTGTAGGGGTTAGGGTGGATGTTTGCCAACCCTAAGGTCACTGGTTCGAATCCAAGGGAAGAACTTTGTTATGTTATGTTGAATTCTGCTCTCCTCCCCGCCTTCAATTGGTTACAGGTGTTTGTTATCTCCTTGATTACTCGTACCAGTTTGCAGCACATCATCACATTACAATGAATGACAACAGGTTTGAAAGCAGTGTGCTCTCTGTAGCCGAGTGGCAGAGTAAAGGTTTAGTGATCATATGGTCATGGGTTCGATTCCTGCCTCAGTCTTTTCACTTCATTGCTTGACTTTTGATTCCAATTATTCAGCTGTCATTGGACAGTCTTTGATTCCTCATAGTATAAAGCTCATTGTAACTCAGGTTCTCTGTGGCCATATGGTTAGTGCTCAGCCTGAAATTCACAGACATTTTCATTCTAAGTCATTCAAGCTTGACTCTCAAGCTTTCTTGATGTTGACAGTGTGCAGATCATTAACAGACAACAGTCTCTGCAACTGTGTGTGCACCGTGGCCTAGAGGCAGAGTGGAAGTCTAATAACCATGAGGATGTGGGTTCGATTCTGACCTTGGTCAAACATTTGTATGGTGATCACAGCTTGCACTATTTGCTAATTCTGCAACAGCGTTCAGTTGCTGTCAGCAGTCACACCATTTCCATTCTTGGAAATGCTTTTTCTAGTTAGTGTGAATGCTGGAAGCATTCACACTATTGTTATTCAGTTCGGCCATTTTCTTTATACTTATTATTATTATTATTATTATTATTATTCTTACTACTTTCACCCTTTTTCAGACATCTTCTACTCCTTCATACTTTGTGCTATTTCAACCATTCATATATCAAAACGTGTGGCTTTTTCAGGACAAGGGTGCTATGACTTTTCTCTTTTTAACTATTTATACTTTTTTAAAATATTTAACTTTTTCTGCAAATTTTTTCCCATAGGAATGCATTGAAAACGTCTTCAAACTTTAAATCTTCTTACTTCTTTGAACCTCTAAAACGTCAGCATACTTTCTCCCACAAACTCCATTTGTCTTTTAAATTGTAAATTGTAGACAAACTTTTAATTCTATTCACATATTACTCAGCTTATTAATATCTCAACAGTTTTAGATTGTTGGCTGTTTTAAAATCATTAAAATTTTTCACAAAATTCAACTTTATAATGGTTGTGTATTGCGCTTAACGAGCAGGGCTTAGAGTGAGTGACATCATCGTTAGAGTGAGAGGGATCGAAAAAAACATTCAGGATTTTTTCTGGATAAATTGCCAGCATGGCCACAAATTAAACTCTAGACACATGATTTCCTCACCGGTTTGTAGCCACACTTGTCGTGTCTCATTTAATGTGCTCAGAACAGCAGACAGACTTACAGAATTGTCTCAGTGAGCCTAATTGTCCAGCTAGACCCGCTCCAGTGGCTCATCCACTTCAATATAAAAGTAGGAGCTGATTTTTTTTTAGAAAAACAGAAATGCCCCCCTTTTCTACCTTGCGAGCCTGAGAAAAGTTTTTGCCCTACAAACATTTAATGCACATCAATGTGCTCAGGAAGGTCTCCTCTCCCAGTAGTCATGACCACATTCTAATAAGAGTTACGGTTCTCTTTTTCTGGGCTGTTTTGGGAAGCTGCTCAGAGCACAAATCTCTCTGCTCTGCTCTGCTCTGCTCTGTGTGCAGTTGGTCCAGCTGTTGGGGCCAGCTCGTTATCAACGTCTATAAATAGAACAGTGCAGGTGCAGCCTGGCCGCTCGTTAAGATGTTTTTAAACACAGCCCCACACACACACATGATAAACCAGACTGACAGAGGATGTCCACGCACAAACACAGGCATCACACTCACACAGACAGACACACACAGACACTCACACACAGTCACACACACACACACACACATACACAAACAGACAAACACACAAACACAACACTGTTCCACACAGTAAAATGTAAGCATGGTAGTCGCCATGGTAACTTCTGAGGGCAGGCTGCCACACAGGTGTAATCAATCAGATCATTAGGGAGGGAGGAGTTCTGTGGCGCTTATCAACAGTTTTACTTTCTGCACATGTACACGCAGACAGAGAGACCGTCAGACTCACACACCCAGACACACACACAGGTTTTCAGCTCAAATTCATCAGGCTCTCAATTATTTTATACTTTTGATGTAAACATCTCCAACAATTTATATTTTTCTCATGAATTTAAGTTCAGACGTTTAGTCTTTCCAACTCTATTAATAGTAGTACAATTACAGGTGGAGCCTGGGACATAGGATGCAGCTTTTAACATGTGTCCTATCTATCTATCTATCTATCTATCTATCTATCTATCTATCTATCTATCTATCTATCTATCTATCTATCTATCTATCTATCTATCTAATCTATCTATCTATACCCCTCCCTATTTTTTAACCCCTCTCTCCTCTTTCTTTCTTTCTTTCTTTTTCTTTCTTTCTTTCTTTCTTCTACTCCTTCATTTGTATTTTAAGTAACTTTTTATATCATTCACTCTCTATACATCCAGCCATCCATCCATCTACCTCTTTCTATCTATCATCCCCATCTCTCTTTTTCTTCTTTCTTTCTTTCTTTTTTTCTTTCTTTCTTTCTCTCTCTATCTTTCTTTCTTTCACATCCATTTCTGTCTTTTTACTTCTTTGTTTGTTTGATTGTTTCTTTCTTTCTTTCTATTCCTTTTCTCTTCCTTTGTTTTTACTCCATTTCTTTCTTTCTTTCTTTCTTTCTTTCTTTCACTCCATTTCTGTCTTTTTACTTCTTTGTTTGTTTGATTCTTTCTTTCTTTCTACTCCTTTTCTCTTCCTTTGTTTTTACTCCATTTCTTTCTCTCTTTCTTTCTTTCTTTCTTTCTTTCTTTCTTTCTTTCTTTCTTTCTTTCTTTCTTTCTGTCCTTTTCTTTTTTCTCTCTTGTTTCAATCTTTCTTTCTTTCAACAATTTCTTCAGCTCATTCAGCATTGCTTCCAGCATTCACACCATTTCCATTCTTGGAAATGTTTTTTCTAGTTATTTTTCATCTTCCGGACGCTTTTTCGATTCGCATCTAGTCCTGCAACTCTTCGAGTTGCAGGACATATTATATATCAAAACGTGCGTCCTGATCGGGATCGCTGTGCTATTACTTTTCTCAACAGTTTACGAATTTACTAACTAAACTTTACTAACTAAAATTTAGTTATTTTTCATCTTCCGGACGCTTTTTCGATTCGCATCTAGTCCTGCAACTCTTCGAGTTGCAGGACATATTATATATCAAAACGTGCGTCCTGATCGGGATCGCTGTGCTATTACTTTTCTCAACAGTTTACGAATTTTTCGCGACGTAGTCGCGAAAAACTGCGCAAAAATTTTGCATGTAAGTCAATGGGACGGGCGAAAAAAAAAGACCGAAAAAAGACCAATCATTGGAGTTTAACAAAAGTCTACTGCTCAGGCATACTTTCACCTAGAGACTCCATTTAAACTTTAAACAGTAGACACAAGTCTTGTGTATTGTCGTATTACTCCACGTTTTGATAGGTCATATAGTTTTTGATCAATCCCTGATCATGACCATGATCATTTTTGGAGAAATTATGAGTTTATAATGGGTGTGTATTGCATGGAATGTTCGTGTCAGAGTGCGTGACATCATCGGTTAGAGTGGGAGAGAGTGAAGAAACATTCTGTATTTTTTTTCTGGATAAATTGCCACCACGGCCTCACAGTTTACACTCTACAGACATAATTTTTTCAGAATTTGTAAGACAAACTTGTTATCTCTCATGTCATGTGCTCAAAATATCAGAGAGACTTACAGAACTTACAGAATCAGCCTCTGAGTGCGGCCACGTCTGTCCCTGCTCCTCATTGAGTCCAATACAAAATATTTTCTGAGAGGAGCAGAACGGCCTGATGTTTTAAAAAACTGCCAGCGTCGCCAAAATATTTACTGTAGAAACACCAAATCGTATCCGAAATTTTCAGTAAGTCCTTAGAGCAACGTTGATCTGTGTTTTGTTCTGATAGGAGTTACCGTTTTGTCATGCTAAGCCTAATTGTGAGGCCGGTTTAGAGGCAGAAAATGGCTGTTTTTCTCCACGTTTCTGTCTGTCTCAGCCTGCGGGGGCCCCTATCGCCGTGGTAACCTCTTTGATCCTCAGGCCAGAGCTCGTTAACTTCATAAACAATCCACCTGGCGCTCGTTTAAATGTTTATAAACACAGACACAGCTAAATCAGACTTACACAGGATGCAGCTACTAACTAACTACAACACACACACAGACTCTAGAGCCAGCTTCATGTGATTACAGTCACACACACACACACACACACACACACACACACACACACACACACACACACACACAGATAACCTAATGTGGTTACAGCTCCTCCATATCAGTGTTTATAGAAAGATGATCATGTGTCTGTCTGATCAGCTCTGTCTTGACCTTAAGATCGTGGGTTTGATTCCCATGTTGACAGAGATGGCACAACCCGCAGTAGCTCCCGTGGCCCATTCAAAATTTCCCGAGAGGAAATTTTCTAGTTATCCATTAGAAGAACGTTGGATGAACAAACAGCATTTTAACAAATTATATCCAACAACATATTTTTCCATATTGAAATTGTCTCTGTGTTTGGCTCAGGAGCTCAGTGGTGAGCAGAGCATATGAGCGGGGCAGAGCAGGACAAGGGAGCGGAAGGATTTTGTGTCGAGCGAGGAGCGGCTATTTTCTTATATCTCGCTCCAATTTCGCTCCGGTTGCTCATGCCCCACCCAGAATGCACATTTGCACCTGCGCGCACACACGCACACTATTTTCTTTCAAAACTATGGAGTTTACTGTGTACTAAGAAACTAAGAAGTCAGTTTACTATTCCTGTAAATGTAACAGATGGGGATAATGTGGAACAAGAAAAGGAATGCAGCGACGTTATTGCAGTTGGTAAAGAGCCGTTTTATAAGAGCTCATGTTTTATTTGTGTGGTAACTAACACCTACTTCTTGAAGGAAATGGCCCAGTGTTTGAAAGTGAGGAAATGAGCGAGGGTGTGATCTGCTGCACTCATTCATTATTCTTTACAGAACTCTGTCTGTCATTTTTCTAGTGTAAGGCTGAGTGCACCTCTGAAAATTGGAGCTGCTATCTTCATATTTAAACTATCTCTCTAGTGTGGTCAAGTGGAACAGATATAAACTCTGTTGCCTTCTAACATGGTCAGATGACAAGTTGCACAAACTGGTTCTTACACAAACATCTCGTCTCTCCGTTATAACAGATAACACTTGCGTACTTCATTAATTTGAGAGGTCGTCATAGTTTTCTAAATTAACTACTTTACACAGCAGTAAAGGAGAATTTACGTTGGCCACACAGGTGGTATCTCCTACTTCCTGTAACTTGAGTTATTTGTGTCTCGGTTTCCTTGAAGAGATGAGAGAGGGGCAGAGAGCACAGCCACTCCACACCCACAGCTTCAAGTGGTAAAACCACTTTGCAAGCTGCTGACAGCAAAGACAGCTAAATATGTAAACGTCAGCAAGGCTAACGTCCCAGCAGGCGGCCAGAAATACAAAGTACACCTTCACATATTAAACTGCCATTCTAAAAATAGGTAGACGTGATGGGACCCTTGTTCTTTTTGCTTGTTTTCCATTCCAAATGAAAGCTCCCGATGAAGGCAGCCTTTTATATACAGTGTAATTACAGCAGAAAAAAGCTGAATATATATAATCACGTTGGATACAGCTGATTTTCATGCTGCCATTGTGTACACAGATTAAACGGTGCCCGTGCGTCCTGTTTCTAACAGTGTTAGTATGGATTTGTGCTGCTGTCTGAAGACACCGTCATTAGCAGGATGCATGTGAGCTGCATTTGAAGGGTTATCATGGATTAATAGGAAAAGCAGAGGGGATGATGGAAGAAGATGAAAGAATGTGCAGGATGGGGGTAGGGGAGTGAGACTTACCTCTTCTCGTATTCTCTTCACTGTTTCTCCTTTCTGTGGAAAAAGAAGAAATGAACTCAAGGTTTTTTTTCATCCTATGTAGACTGTTAAGAGTTACAATAATGTTGTATGAAAGATTCTTAAATAAAAAAATAAAAAAACTGTGCAATGCAGAAGAAAAAATGGAAATCACAATCCAAGATAAATTGAACTTGTCTGAAAATTAGCCTGTATCTGCAACCAGGTTGTCATAGCTACAACAGCCTCTCAAAGGTCTCGTTCAGACTTGGTGTCAAAAGGCATCTTTAGAGATCCAATCACAGGAAGTCACCTCTCAGTAAAAGTTCTCCACATTTGTCTCCAGTGACCCACTTGTGATCAGATCTCACCTCCTGCTTCATAAGCAAATGAACAGGTGGGAGTTGTTGTTTTATGCCAATCAACAGAGGAGTCTGTTGTCAATGTGCATGTTAATGAGACACCGTAGCAGAGGAGAACAGTAGAGTCAACGACCCTTCAGAGGACATTAGTACAGTAGACAGTCTTTCAGAGGACACTAGCAGGGGGATGGTCTTTCAGAAGATACCAGTAAAGTGGGCAGCCTCTCAGAAGATGTCAGAGTGGGCACTCCATCAACGTGACCAGGTGAACATTTGCGTTCACTCTGCTGAATGAATGTGGGCACTGAGTGGGATGTGAGTGATCAGATCTCAAATGGGTCCTGAATGCATCTTGAGTATGTTCACACCTGAACTTAGAGCAGACCATATCACCGCTGCCTCCTCTGCGGTTAAAGCATTTTTAAGCTCAAGTTATACTTTTGCATCACTTTGCAAAACTCATGGTGAAGCAGCCTTTTGTCATTACGGCCCACGACTGTGGAACAGCCTTCCTGAAGACCTGAGAGCAGCTGCAAATGTGGACATTTTTAAGAGCAGAGTTAAAACACACCTTTTTAGCTTGGCTTTTGATTAGATTTTACTTATAGGTTTTACTATTTTATTAGTTTTCCTATCATTTTATTGCATTTATCGATTTTTACTGTTTATTAAATTTTTATTTATTTATTATTATTTTATTTTATTTTGTTCTGTATTCATTTTTTACTTTTAATCTTTTTAGTCTTAGCATATTTACGGTATAATTTTAGTTATTTTTTATAATTTCATTTAATTATTTTGTTTTATCCAGTCCCTAGTGTTTCCTCACGGCAAATTGTAGAGTAAGATAGCGCTTCAGTTGCCTTCTTTTAAAGCTTTATAAAGTGTGTGTGTGTGTTGTGGGTGTGTGTGTGTGTGCGCACGCGTGTATCTGCGTTACTTTGGGTTTTTATTTTTGCTTTGTTTTGTCTGCTTTTATCGTGTAAAGCACTTTGTGCTACATATCTTTTGTATGAAAAGTGCTCTATAAATAAAGTCTGATTGATTGATTGATCATGTAACACAAAATATTGAAACAGACCCTTTGTTAGTTTTTTATCCAATTGTTAATTGTCCTTGTCTGTCCCTGACACTACGGAAATTTTAAAATCATACCTGACTTAATTATAGCCCTAAACAGGAAGTTCTTATACTTGGAGCACCTTAAAGATGACGATGAGCAGTCTAAGGTGATAAACATCCAGACCTCAGTCTTTCCCTAAAGACTGAGGCTTGGATGCTTTCCTCCGGTATCACAGGAGTAATGTCATCAGTAATCCTCAGCTGAGATCAGTTATTTGTGCCTGCAGGTTTGATTAGGTTAAAGGTTCCCTGGAGAGCCATGTTTTTTATGAGCTGCAACTGCTGTGTTTCACGCCCTGCTGCTGAAGATCACCTTCATTTAAGAAACCAGCATTAGCTTTTGATTGATGCCTGGACAGGAGCCTCTGCCTGTAGAGTCAAAGTCACCTGCACACCTACCTAACCTGACCCACCTCCTCTGTTAGTCCAACTATGTATGATGTCACTGCTGCTTTTGTTTGTTTGTGGAGTGTCATGTTGTCTAGTTTGAATTCTGAGTTCAGCTTTGTGAAGTTGTTTTTCCTTCATTTCGACAGAAGGCGGCTGACATTTTATACTTTCGATAATATCAATAATTTCAATATGACTGAATAGTGCATTACTTCCTAGCAGAGACAAACATTTTCATGAAAAATATATGTTTTATATTATCTGCACTGATGCATTTAATTGCTGTGCTTGTATATTGTACTTCAGCAGACAGATAACTTACTTACTTGAAAACTGAAAATTAAATACAACAATATAATTATACATTATAAAAATATCAAAATTATTTAAAATTAAAAAATCTACTTAAAAATAGAATAAATATAATATTCTGGGTTGGATGGTGATGAGATATAAGTTGTTTTTTGGGGGAGGGGTTCTGTGTCAACTTTCTTTAATTGAAGAAGTCCTGACATAAAAAGGTTAGGTCACATAAATATTTATGACTTTTCACGAGGGAGAGACCTACCATTACTGTAAGAGACAAAAGAAAACTGTATAACTGCAGGAGTGAATGGAAAAAAAATCCAGGTAAAGAGAATGTGGTGTTCTGAGCCAGCGGGATGCCCTGGAGCTCGTTCACTGGTGCAGTTTTTCAGGTATATGTGAGAGTCTAACACAATGTGACATATGGATTTGTTAAAGGAAAATGTGCTCAGGAAAAGAAATGTTCCTGTGATCAATAAACATTAAAAAAAATAATAATAAAAAATCAGCTGTCACATGTTTTGTTTGTTTGCCCTTTTTTTTAACTGAGCTGTGTGACATCATCACATTCTGACACATGTGTCTATCACACGAGCGTGTTTAAGCCAGATAGCTCGGCTTTAGCGAACATCAGTTCTGCTCTGCCGCCTGGCTGCCTCGTTTAATGCCACGAGAAACCCCGGAGAGCAGCTCCTGTGGTGCAACTACACACTGACACGACCCAACTAGAACACTGATGTAATTTTCATGCCATCTTTATGTCAGAGGCTGCAAGTTAATAGACCACACACTGAAAGTGATGAGGAGGGCAGGAGGGGAGTTGGGGGGTCTAAATATATGCGAACGGAAACCAGCCCCAATCATGTGTTAGTGAATTTGCTGCGAGGGTAACGGCCATTATCACACTTCACTTAGCTGTGATATATTTGTGGGAAAAAAAAATCCAACAGGGTTTTTATTTAACATGTCTTCGGTTAAATTGACTCGCATCCCTGGAGAGCGGCTCCTTTCAGCACATTCAGATTGGACTGACATGGCCTGACTGGAAATTTTACACACTATTAATGCATATTTCATGGCAACTTTATATCGCTGTGGTGGGATTATACCAAACGTTATCATATAGCAGCATGCCAATTTTAGAAAACCACAGTCAGATTTTCAAACGCAGTTTATAGATGGGGAGGATTTTCACGTCACTGTCACTGTGAAATGGTTGTGTGTATAAAAATAAACGTTTTTAGTAACACTTTATAATACGTTATTAAGCATTAGTTCAGCATCATTAAATACTTTCTGATATTCTTACGACATTGATACGAATTAGTATGCAATTCAAATACACAGAAAAAAAATATTGAACTTTAATGTTTGTTTATTCATACCTCATACAAACTAGTTATTTAGGAGACACCCAATGGTGAGCTCATCATTGATAAAATATGAAACTATAATCATCAAACATATCACAATTTAGTTTTTCGATTGAGAGTTAAACACTTACAACTCTGTTTATAAATTACATTCTGCTGTATGATGAATTATGTATAAATTTATGCTTAATTAACGCTTAATGTGTTACAATGATTTCTAATGCTGCTCAGAAATTCAAATTAATGGCAGTTACCCAAATCCTCTCTGATTTATTTTATTCGGTTGTAAAATCAACAGTGTGTGGTCATTTTAACTGCCTGATATTTAGACTTTCGTCTTCTACATGCACTAAAACAATGCTTTTGTTTTGTTTTGTACAGAAGCAGAACAGATGGAAAAGCTACAAAGAGTAACTCACCTTGCCAATAATGCTTCCCACTTCCTGAGGAAAGAAACACAAATGGAAAATGTTACTATGGTAACAGATGAACACATAAAATGAGACAAACAGAATCTCTTATCACATCTTTATTGTTACAAAACAGCGTGTTGTCATGAGGGCATGTATTACACCCTCTAATCAGATTTTTGCACAGAAATTTTTACAAATTTGATTTTAATTTTGTAAGGTGCTGAAAATAAATCCTCTCTTTTGCCTTTTTACTAGGTCATTTTGTTTGACTTTGCTTTTCACATGTATGTAGGATAAGGTCAGACACTAATCAGTGATTTATCAGCATCAGCATATCCCATTAGAAGACCAAGACCAACAAAGTGTTATAGACTTTCCCTACCAACACAATGATACAGCTTCAATAAATAAAGGCTCACTGATATCCTACTGTTGTGTGTGGGTTGATAGTAAAAGAAGGAACATGTCACAGAGTTTCTAAAATCTGGCGTGTGTGGTTTTTAAACATTTTAAATCTAGTTTCCCGAATTCAGAATCTGAGCCTTTAAACCAGCCGTAGGACGTCCTATGACTTTGTGATGTCACAACAAAGTAGGAACCAAGCCCCTCCCACCTGGACCCACCATCCAACCTTTGCAGGATTTGGTTTTTCTGTTTTACCTGAAATCATCTCTATTTCTATTCAGTCGCTTATAAAACAGTCAACAACACGAGGTCAGCCAATCAGAAGAGAAGAGGCTCAGAGCCTCACCTCTGATAGGCAAGCACTGACTTGTTGAGAGGGAGAAAGATGTAAAAAATACACTGAGATGGTTTTTATATCTTCTCATGGATCAACACTTATAGACTATATATATATATGTATATATATAATATATAAAACACAGGAGAAGAGAATAATCGAAAGCTTAAATAGTTTGTGGAAAACAGTGGAGCCCTATGACTCAGAGGAATCAGATGTATCAGGCTTTGTACACACACAGTAGTAGCCTATTTGTTACTAGGAGTAATTCAGTGTTGTTTTGGACTTTCAAGGGGATTTGTTGGAAATAAAATGAAAAATCTAGACTATGATCTCATGACAGATCCTTTAAGTATTGTGAATAGTCTGTCATTTCATTCCTACTATACTTCCCTCCCTCCCTCCCTCCCTCCTCACCTTTCCATGCATAAGGAGGCGGAGTGTGAGCGTGACTCCCATGGCCCCGTCTCCAAACTCCCGTTCACAGCTCATGGTAGTGGTGGTGTGGTGGGTGGAGGTGTGGGTGGAATCTGCCGCTGGGAGACGCATGAAGGTCTGAGGCCCCGAGGCGTATGGAGCTTTCCAGAACACCACAGAGAACCCTTCGGAGAACCCGGTGAGGAACCGTGGCAGCTGTCAGAGAGGGGTGAGGGGAGGCCGGGTTCAGGGGGGGTTGGACAGCGGGAAGGTACTAGCGGAGCTGGCGTCAGGGGCAGGTCTTATTGTTGTTCCTCGTTCTCGTTCAGTGCTGTGGGGAATAGAAAGAAGAAAAAATATGAGAGGAAGTATTTATGACATGTATGTTATGTAATCCACACCATCTCTACAACTGTGCCACCCGACAGTGTCGTACATCATGTAACGCAACAAATAGCCTTTCAATGTCTGAGAGCTTGTGTGTCATGTTGTGACGTGGTGAATATGACTCAGCAGACGAAGATGAAGAAATTAGAGGAAAAATGGGACAAAGCGCAGCAGGACAAAGGAGCCCAAAGCCAGCATGGAGGCAGCGCTAATCAAACTCCACTGGATCCACAAGCATTAACACTCAGCCTACTGTTGATCCACAATGTCAATCAGTGTTTTCCATAATATAGATTAGATTTAGTAACTCCATCTAATGTGTTTCTGGCTAGTGGTTCAGACAATTAATGCTCAGTGGATCAAAAACTACTTGTATTTTCTAGGTTTTTGGTGCAATAACAAACTACCTTAACATCAAGATCAGAAAAATACTGACAGATCAATAAATTAAATGCAGTCTTAAGATGTATCACAATCTGTGATCTGAATCTCTACAGACATACAACTGCTCAGACCTGTCATTTCAGCTCAAGGCTAAAAGGCCCAACAGATAAGTCTCTACGCCTTGTTTGTGCTTTTATTTTATTGTCAAAGTCACAAACAAAGGCTGCTGTATCACAACCAGTCACATTTTTTTTGTTAAGTTAATTTGTTGACTGAGATCATATTTGAAAGTTCAGTTGCTGCCATGGCTCGCCCCGCTCCCCGTTTCTCTCCTCCCACTGAAAGAGTCACAACTCCACCGTAGCTATGGTGGAGCTATGGTGATGCCATACAAACCAATATAATAATATAAACCACAAGGCTTAGAGGAATTATGGGTAACTCGTTTTACAGATACAGTATGTGCATTATTACACACACTTCATCTCGATGGGGATTTCAGTGAATGCTGCTCCTCATTTCTTAGTTCATGCACAGGCCCACACTCAAGTTAATGTTTGTACCAGACTTATATTGATGAGGTCTGAGGTCAGGCACAGAGTGAGACTGTAGTGAAGCTTCCTATAGGTGAATGGCCATTGATTGATGTGCTCTCATTTGCATTTGTGTGTGTAAGTGCAGCCGAAGCTCAGAGCCGAGTGCATTTATGTGTGCGTGATGTCGCTGTTAGATTATTTCGGTTGTAAACTATCAGTGTGTTTGGCTCCGTAGCCACGAGGCCTACAAGCCTTTTCATTGATTCAACATCTTGAGCAGTGTTCAGAAAGCACCGCAGGAGTAAAACGACTCCGGTGCAATAAGAGGTGTGGAAATTAACATAATTTCTCAAGTGTCAGAAGCTAGTCAACAAGTCAGTGTGGTAATTTAAAAAATTAATTGGGAACTCTGTTTAAAAAAGCTTAGAGGCCTGAATTAAATAAGCTTTTGGCAATGGAAATGCCACTCAAGCGTGATGATGCTTAAGAATTTCCTTTTACCCCGAACCCCCTCCTCTGAAAACTGAGAGGAAAAACAGCAAAAGGAAAGCGGACTTCAGCCGCCGCCGCCGCTGCTGCATACTAAAGAGATGTTTCCTCTCTCCTGTGAGTGTGTCTTTGTTGAGGTGTGTACACATCTGTACATGCATGTGTGTCAAACACACATCATCTTACACTCTGATCATTGTTTGTGTAAGCTTGTGCTATTTTCCTTTAGCAATGTGTGTGTTTTTATGTTTCTATGCGTGTGCAGTCTGGAGAGAATTCTTTCAGGCATCTGTCTCTATGCCAACCGGGAGCCTAACTGGCATAAGGTGATATACAGATGAATAAACAGAGGTGTATGTGAATGGGCGTTTTCTTCATATTAGAACATCTGAGTATATGAGCATGTGTGTGTGTTGTTGTGTTTGCACACGCTGAAATGAGTATTTCTGCGCAGCTATGGCGCGTTATGTCTGCATCTCCATTTGCAGTGTGAGCGTCTGCATCTCCCCGGCTCATAAAAAATACACACTACCAAAGTAGGTCACAAACGCGATGCGGGCTGTCTGGCACACTAGACGAGCAGCTCCTCACGACAACATAAAACAAAAAAAAACACACACACAAACACACACCAACGGATGTACACACACCTCAGAGAGACCACCTGAGAAACAACAGAAAGCTGATGAGAGTTGGAGAGGGAGGATAAAAGTAGAGGGATAGAGAGAGTGACAGAAAGACGAATCCTAAAGGAGAAGAAGGAAGAGTCTTCGTATGCCCGCCTGGTCTGAGACGGTGAAGGTGAAGGAGGTGTCAAAACAAACGTTTCATCATTTTCACATGAATTCATTTCTTCAGAGCATCGGTCAAGTGTGTGTGTGTGTGTGTGTGTGTGTGTGTGTGTGGACTTCACAAACCATGTCACTGTATGGAAAACTGTCTGCACTCTTGTGTGTTGTCCACTTGTGTGCACTCGAGTGTGTGCATGAGCTTGGCCGCATGAGTTCATGTATTTGAAAGGAAATATTATGCATTTTTCTGTGTGTGAGACTGTGTGTTCGCGTGGTGGAAAGAGGGAGAGAGAGAGAGAAAGAGAGTTACAAATACAGGACATATGAATTATTTAACCTCTTTCAAATGCTTCAGCATGGCATTAAAAACCTGGCTTACCCATCCCCCTTAAATTCATATATGATCGAACGCACACACACACACACACACACACACACACACACACACACACACACACACACACACACACACACACACACACACACACCAACAGTCAACATCCCTGGGGACCTGTCCTTGTAGAAATGGACTCGGGGGAATATGCCATGAATCAGCCAAGCATGAGGTCAGCCTCTATGTGCTTGCATTACTAACATTGTAGGGAAAATATGTTCATTCGGTCACATTATGGCGACTTTCAGAAAAGCTCATCCTCAGATGGTGAATCATTCAATTTTTACAGTTGTCCTTTGAGTGGGAAGGTGATTAGTCTCTGAGGACAAAGGTCAGACTACACATCCATACAGGGTTTGCATTCCACGCAACCTTGTCATATACTAAACATCACAGAGCACAAAAAGCAACATAAACTGTACCTATTCTCAGCTGCTCTGAGATACTGTGGAAAGGGCTAAAATAGAAAAATATATATTATACAAGAACATATTGAAACTAATACATTAAAGATTCAGTTCAGTAAAATGAAATGCAGGAATCTCATAAATCATCCAAGAAGGAAAAAGCACTATATCAAAAAATAGGCTACTACCTAGAGAAGTAGAAAAAAAGGCAAAAGTTCCAGAAAGCAGAGGATTGGAGTCAAATTGTGTAAAATACATTCAAAATTCACATTTTGCTTTAAAAAATGCAGTGACTTTAAAGTTTAAACCATATCATAGTTGGGTCAGACTGACAGCCCGTGGTTCAGGTCAGAGAAAAATTTTGGTCTGATTTCATACAGAAATACAGATGCAACCTGTTTATTTACATGTATCAGAAACCAACATCTTTCACTAATCCAAGACAGAGAGCAAAGAGCTTCTGTTGACTCAACCTTGATCACTTTAACCAACAGAAGAAAAAAAATTGTTTAGCTTTCAACAGCCTCAGCTCAGATGAGATGAGATGACATGACTGTGTTTGACTAGCTGGCGTTACAATATTAATCACTGTTGTAAATGACTGTTCATTTATCTTGGCTCAGCTGACACGATGCTCATTATCTACAACAGTGATCACCGACCTTTTTCAGCCAACAATCCCTGACCTCAGCCTGAGTGAACGTAAAGATCTGCTGTGATACTGTATGAAGAGACAAGGACCCAGACTGTGAGTCCTTTTTTAACTTACGGCCTCTTTCTTTGGACTCACTGTATTTGAATCACAAATGTTCAAATCCAGTTTTAAATGAATGCAATCGCGGACTGTAACCACAATTTGAAAGCCACAGCTTCTTGTTTTAACAATTGCACTCCTATTCAGTGCCATTGTTAACTGTTCTGCTGCTTAGTCACTGAAACTTGTGATCACATTTTCCATTTTCCAGCATTGTCAGGAAGTACAACTGTGATGCTGCAAACAACAACTAAACTCTCAGAGCAGGTATAAGAAATATGTTTTCTCATATTTTCAAGGGGCCTCCTACATTATGGTTGGGTTAAAACTGCCAGGCATAATATGTTCATTTATTCGTATAGTTTTGATTTTTCTATTGTTACTTCTTCCACTGCCTGTGGAGTCAGTGAATAAAACCACAGACAGCGCTACTCTGCAGGGCCGTTGTATAGGGGAGAAAGGTGATGCAGGGGCCCAGCGCCCAGTAGGGCCCACAAAAAACCCCAGTAGTCTAATCTTTGTATGACTGAATTATTCTGCATAGGACCCTAATACTCATGGTAATGCTGCATTAGCATCAAAACAAAGTAGGTTAAATAAAAAATTATAATACATACGTAGTCTAAGAAAAAAAGTGGAAAAGTCAGGGGCCCAGTTTAGTATTCTTTCAGGAGCCCCAGAATTCCTAGCAACGGCCCAGCTACTCTGCTAATGCAACCAACATTGTGGTGAAAGGTGGAGTAGAAGATTGAATGACAGAAATAAAGCTCTGCCCCTTTTATATTCTCTCACAGCAGTTACAAACAGATTTTGTTGTCAAGTACTGTAGCAAAAAGTCTTTACAGTGCATATATTCTTGAAGATGGATTGTTTTTTTCTATATTATGCTCTAGTCTTAAGACTTACCAGCAGATCACCGGTAACCGTTGATCTAGTTTGGTGTACAGTAGGGTGTTTCATATTTAGTTCAGCAGATCAGCAGAAACACACCTGAACAACGACGTAGGAAGAAACCCTCTGATGTGATCATGAGAGTGTCTCCTGAAATACTGCCCCCTACAGGGTGTCAATGTGTACCAAACAACAGCAGCATGGTTTGGTTAGGTTTCAGGAAAGAGTGTGGACTGGGTTAAGTAGTTCCTCATCCTTAAAATGATCTTTGTTGTCATGGTTACACAACAATAGCAAAGTGGTCAACTTTGAAGCGTTGGTTTCAGTCAAACACCGCTCTACTGTGTCATTCATTATTTGAGTTTTGCTGACCCATCCTCCTCCTAGCAAGGATTTTGTCACTCTTCGTGCGTCGTCACCCCTAACGACCTTTCCCTCTGTTCCTGTCTTTATTACTATGGCCACTAGATGTCATAAAACAACAAAGTGTAACTATGGGTCATGTCATCCTGCTGCATAGATGACCTGTTTATCTGTAAATTGTTGTTTTTTTATAGAAAGAAACATTAACAACATTTATGCTGATAAACGATAAACCATGATATCTGGCACAATAAAGTATTCTGATTCTGATTCTGATCCATTTTAAAAATAGATATAATCTCAGACTGTGATTACCGATATTAACGCCCCTAAAGGAACATCAGGTGCCCTCCGTCCCTCATGACTGTCACCACCATATTGATTCAGCGCACATCTTCTAGCAGTGGATAGTTGTGGACAAAATCCAGGACTTGTCTTCTAAATTACCCCCTGATAAGTCTGCACGCTGTCCTCCCTCTCAGTGATGACCTGCTTCCCCCAGGACTCATCAGCCAACTCATGTCACTGCCTTGAAAACAAGTGAGGGAAATTGTTCTGAAGAGAGAAAGAAGAAGTCTGCGTGTACATGAATACAAAACTGAGAAGAAGGAGAAAGAAAGAGATGGAGAGAGGGAAGAAGAACAAGAAAAAGAAGAGAATGGGAGAAAAACAAAGGGAGGCACAAGATTCTATTTCAAGGCCATACGGTAAATCATTGTATTGGATTTGATTACCTGGTGGGCAGGGTCTGATTGATTCTGGCTGGCAACAACTCATTTCTCTAAAGCCTGATTGGATTAAAACACTGAGCCAACAACTCACTCTTGGAAGCTGATTGGATTAAAAACTACGGCCGGGTGATTTAAATCATGTCACCGGTTAATGGTCAGCAGCCATGTCAAGGTCGACACGCTTGTAAGATCTGAAAAAAAAAGACAGAAAGATTCAAGACCAAGAGACGTCATATAGCTCAGTTGGTAGAGCAGGCGCCCCATGAACAGAGGCTATCGTCCTCGCTGCAGTGGCCCATGGGTTCAATTCCACCCCTGCGGCAGCCCTTTGCTGCGTGTTGTTCCCCCCTCTCTTACTCCCCCTTTCCTGTCTCTCTCTAATATAAAGATTCAAGACCAAACCACCATGAGAGAGAGCTGCGTATGGGCATTTTATTCTTTATTCTGATAGAGAGCCAAAGTGATAATGTCAGTTCATATAGTCCCTTGGGCCGTTGCTACTTTCTTCTTTAGCTTTAATTGTTCTTTCAGAATTGTTCCGGAGGTTTACTTTCCACATCCTAGTTATTCTAATGAAGTTAAACAACACATCATTTGTTTTCACATAAAAACTAAAGCTCCCATAAAAACGGCTACTCAAATAATGAAGCTACTTTAATCACGGTAACTTGGTTTCACCAACATCCATAAAACTCACCAAAGTCATTCTTCAGCTGTGACCTCTGCTGTCTAATAACTTGTGTCCTGCTGTTATTACAGACATGTCCGCCCTGTGGGCTTATGGGACATAGTGTTTACTTAAGACCACTAAAAAGCTAGATATATTTTTTGCATTCCCAGTATTACTTTAGTTTTCCATATCCTGCTTAAGTGGGTGTTACATGCATGCATTAGTCAAGTGGTGTGTGTGCATCTAAGTGTGTGTGTGTTTCTGTGTCCATGTGGCTTTTTATGCACCAAAGTGTGTGTGAGTGCAGCTGGTATGACGCATGGGTGTGTGTATGTTGTGACAAATGGCATCAGACGATGATGTCATAGTAGGCTATGGGATGGTGGAATGGGAGAGGGAGAGAAAGAGAGAGAGAGAGGAGAGAGAGGAGTGATGTCATTATTGGTGTGTGTGTGCGCCATGTCTCAGTGAAACCAGCCTCTATTTAAAGGCAGGGGGAAGAGCGGTGAGAAACAGAGAGCAAGAGATAGAGAGAGAGAGAGAGAAGAGAATGTAGGGAAGAAGGGAGAAAAGAAAAGATAAAAAGTGGTTTTAAATTTTATGTTTCTATTTAGACTCTTTAAACTCTGACAAAGGGGATGAGCGAGAGTGGGCGAGAGAAAGGGAGCACACAACAGGAAGGAGTGAGCGAAATGCAGAAACAGAGAGAGAGGGAGGGAGAGGGAGGTCATTTTCTGCCATAAGTCTCTTCCATCCAACCGCCGCTCCTGATAATCACTGTAATTACGTGGACGGACTAATGCTAGGATGCTATGGCTAACGCTGCCAAGGGAAGTGAGGCCAGGATGCTGAAGCTGCAGCGGTTTTTTGCAAGGAAAAGCCAAAGTGTTGACGACGGCAACACAAAGCTTAAAATAGAAAGTATCTGTAGAAAGCAGCCACAGGGAAGATAAAGTTCCCCCTTCAGCTAATGCCTTCAGTGTTTGAGATTCAGCTCCAGGTTAAACTGCTGCTGGCGTCAGCGGCTTGATTCACTCGCTAAGCGTCAACGGTATAGTGTCGAGCAGAGGCCGTCGTCACTGAACATCTGAGGGCTAAAAGTGGCACAATTTAGAAAAGACCCCCTAAACATAGAGGCCGTGTCCCGTGTCAGTCTCTTTGACGGCTGTCGCACCATTAATTCTACCAGTGGTTATTTTGTACTCAATAAATTACCAGAAGAGATGGATTTTACTATGACAACATCTGCCAGGGGCAAAATATCACCAGGCAGGTTGTAAACAAGCAAACAGTTTTTAATTGTAGTAAAACTGACCTTTTACCTTTTGATGTGAAACAGCATCACTAATCTGTATGTAAATTCGAGTGAAACTGGGTCATACAAAGTGAGTGAATTTATGAATAAAACACATTTTGTGAGCTTACACTGACGTCTAACCACCAGAATTGGACGCCATGTTCACAAGTAGGGGATGCTCTTGCATATGATGTAGGGTGGTTTTATATGTGTCCCGTCTGGGCAGCCATACACACCTGCACGTTTTTCTGTTCACTATAAATTTACATTCCAAAGGCACCTCCCCTGTCCCTACTCCCACCCACCCATTAGAAAACAATGTACAGAGGGCGACAAACGTTTAGCATTGACAACAATGTTGCTGTCCAATCAGGTTCCTTGTGTGTAGAACGAACATCCTGCAAACCAATCCCTCAGGAGGCTGAGCTATTTGCATTGTGTACTTAACATTTACATGCAGTCAGTCAACGTGTGTGTTTGTGTGTTTCATGCTTTAAATTGTATATATTTCATCCTGGTAGATCCCAGGGTTTGTGTTTATTTTGTGTGACAGGTAAAATGACAGTAGTGACCTTGTCATATTTAGTCACTGCTGACCACACACACACACACACACACAAACAAATTGCACATGCACAAGCACAAGCACAGAGTAATGTGTGAGCACAGTCGTACATACACACACACACACGTTGGCATGCATACACAGGCAAATACACAAACTCAGACACAAATAGAGCGGAAAACATGTGCTGCCTGCATACACAGACAGGCCTGCCAAAACCACTTACACACAGCTAGGCTTACAGGACAGACAGGCACACACGCACAGACACACACATACACACACACACACACAGAGACTCGGAAAAGGCTGACTCCGTCTGGCTCATACACACCGTCACAAATGTCGCTTGGACATGAGCATATAAAAAAGGACGCCGGACCGAGAGACACGCACAAACACACACACATCCATTAAATGAACAGCATCCAAGTGGAGAGAAAACAACAGAAACATTGGTGAATTAGTAACGGATGGTGATGAGAATGAATTGTGTCTGAAGCTCAGTGATGCTCCATTTCTTCACAGCAGGCACACACGTACACACACTCACACACACACAATACAAAACACGGTGCGACTCTTCTGTCAGTCAAATGAAGATAAACTAAGAAAAAGAAATGAGGAAGAAACAGGGAAACATTCACATGATGGAGTGTTTGCACAGGCAGGAGGAAAATGAGCTTATTTGTTTCCGAGCCGCATGAAAACACAATTCTATTTTCTTTAAAAACATCCTTTAATCAGATGTTTCAGTAACTTGGATGACCCTCAGAACGGCCACGAGAGCTGATCCAAAATCCTTTGCGCCACTTGACTCCGTTCCCTTTCAGTGCCTTAAGATGGGAGAGACAGGGTTTTCCTCCTGGCCAGCAGTGCCAGATTAGAAAGCCTTGCAACAGCGAGCAGACTGCAAAACCATGAGGCTGCATACATTTGCCCTCCCCTGTAATTGTGAGCTGAATAGAGTGCTGTGGCATTCATGTGAGTGCGTGAAATATTGGCATAATTTCTCTGTTAATGTTCACAGGGGAAGAAAGGAAGGATGGAGAGAGGGAGGGAGGGAGGGAAGGCAGAGTGGAGACGACGCTGTTGACACGTACTGTTTAGGTACTTTCAGTGTCAGTGCAGAAAACAGTCACTGAGGAGTCAAATGGTTTTAAAATTCAGCTGAGCAGCAGCGGTGACAGTTTGAGGAAAATAGCCTGAATCCCATTTTTGAGTTGCTTTTAAAAAGGTCTTCAGCAACTCCATGACAATGAATCGGAGGCGAGTGGTGGCAGCCACTGAAGGAGTCGTGCAATGTGCTCGAAGAATCAGACGCCGGTCCCCTGATAGACAGAAAGACGGACAGACGGACAGACAGACAGACAGACAGCAATACGGAAACACGGGCCAGTGGGAAGATGTGTACAAAAAGACACAATAAAGACGATAGGGGAGCAGAGCTACGGCCTTATCCTAATAATCTATTGATTTTTCTTCTTTACTTCCTAAGTATATCGGACTATATTCTTTCTTGAAGTAGCAAGCTCTGTTATTGATCATTCTGCTGTGGGTCTCTGTTGGTTCATTAAGTTGTTTTTAATGTTTAAGAGGTTTTTTAAAAAAAAAAGATCCCTGTTTGAGGAGAAGTGGTTAAGAAAATAGATTAAAAAAATGTATTTGCATAAAGCAGTGAAGCAGTGATGTGTTTTTTCTTCTCACTCATTTCCTTCACTCTTCACCAGACGTCTCCGTAGCACCACAACACTTATGCTGCTAACAATGCTCAAAATGTAATACATCTTATAAAACTGCAGCTTCTGGTTGTTGTTCTTGTTTCCTGCAGTGACCCAGTTTCCCCACAGTTGTTGATGTGTGTCTATAAGCACTAACAAATCCATTGATACTGTACATTCGGGGGTTGTCGACCTGTCTGGTAGATCTTTATAAGTTTTCCAGTATGGAGAACAACAGAAAAACTAGTAGCTGAGTGTACCAAAAATAACGATGCAAAAGGGGCAGGGCTTTATATCTTTCATTAAAGCTGCAGGTCAATGTGGGTTGCAAACGGGAGAATTGCGCCACCCGTTATTACTTGACGACCAAATCAATCAAACCAATTAGCAAATATGGCCTTGCAGGTTTGGCCCAACCAAAATGGACTAGGCCCCATGAAATGTACAATTTACACTCAGAACTGGAACAGGAAATTCTTTTTACCTTGTTGCCGAGTTGAAACTTGCCGAGCTTCAGTTCATAAGCAGAACAGTCGGTCCCGATTATCATATATCTTTTTAAGTCCAACATGAACAAAGACGTTTCCTTACAAAACTGCAAAAATAGACTTCATGCCTTATGAAATTCTATATTTAGTTAGATTCGAAAGCGTGATGTTTTATAAAACTGTGTTCTAGTTACAGTAAATTTATGTTTGAATCAATTTAAAGCTGGACGTTAACACTTAAAGATAGTCAAAACAAAGAGACCTCAAGTGTGAAATACAGCGTTTCACTTATCGTTACATCAGGTAGATATTTACTTTCATTCAGGTCCAGTTCAGAGATCTTGTTCAGTGACTACTGCCTGTACATGTTAAATGCAAATATTACACAGACAACTGGGACTTTGTAAGACACAGAGAAGCTATAATGAAGAGAAAACACTGGAATGAGGAACAACTGCAGAGCCAGTGGAAGAATGCCCCAGGCTGTGGTGTTGAGCCTTGGAGCAAATCCACATGCAGACCAAAAACCACAACCAGTCCTGCATAATTGGACTCAAACAGCTGAAGATAGCATTTACTGTACATCTTTTATAAATCAGTCACTTTTCTTCTATAACTTATGTGAAATTATGTAGGTCCAGAGCCACAAAGGCAGTATAAAAAGGGGAAATCCTTGAAAAAGATGATAAAAAGATGCAGCTGTGACATTTCTGCTGTCTCTCAGGCCTCTGAATGAGAAAAGGCAGAGAGTCAGACAGAGTCAGAGCTCACACTTTATTCAAATGCCATTCTCTGCCAGCCAGGGAACATTTGAATACCATAACAGGATATGCATATCACCTGCTGTGGACTAAAGCACAAACAGCCCCGCCATGGCTTAGACCTTTGAATCACATCTGGTATTGACTCGCTCATAATACAATTGTGGTCTGAGCAGGAGACTTTTTTTTAATGCTTTCTTTTTATTCTCATCTGTTGTGAACTGTGTTGCGCAGCAGAGCACAGGTGTCAGGAGTTTTCTCCATATTTTTTTTACAGGTGTCTCAGTTGCTATGTTTCTAATCAACCACATTTACTCTGCTAAGCCACTGAAATTATGGCTGCGAAAAAGAGAGCAACATTTAATTTCCCTAGCTACATCTCCAAATATCTGCATCGTTTCTGATCTTTAATTCTATAAATCTAGATATTTATTCATGTTAATCTTTATTTTTTGCAGTGAAACAGGGTCGCTGTAGATGCTGCACAATTCATTCCATCTCCTCTATTTCCCGAGTGACGGGGGTGGTGGGGATTTTTCTTTCTGTTGTTTTGGAAACATTTTTTGAGTCTATATTCTTTCATGATTTTCATGCTTTGAAAAGATCTCCCACCAGTAATTATACCTGACACCAGAATTTAATTTAGGAAAATGGAGCAAATCTGCAGGGTCTCAATTAGAGGGAAAGAGACATCCATCTTGATTACAGACCGTATTTAGGTTTTGTCTAAATGTTCTCTTTCTAAATGAGTCATTGTCAGTTCTCCCGGGTTGTGTACACAGCAGCCTCTGTTGGTCTGGCCCACAAACACTCATGGTTATACAAGCGGCAGGGGCAGAGGGGCTATAGGGATGACTGTATATGTGCTGTGTGTGTGTATATATGTGTGGGGGTTGGGGTGGGGGGCAATGGGTGGGGGAGAAAGAGAAAAGTGACGCATGCAAATTGCAGAGGCAAACACAGTATCTGTATTGGTGGTGGATTATGTTTACTTGTGTTTTCCAGAACTACAGAGGTGCGCGCACACACACACACACAATTTTCTTTAAGGCTTTTTGCCGATAGGACAGATGGGAGAGACAGGAAATGGGAAACAGAGAGAGAGAGGGGATGGCATGCAGCAACGGAATCAAACAGGGATCTCTAAACCTTCACCCACATGTTGAGAGTGACCAACAGAAACAGTCACGCAGCACCTGGTGCTAAAATAGATAATCATGTAAGGCAAGGTTACTCACAGAATCACTTCCTCTATATCAACTTTGCCTACAAAATAAAAGCACAAGGAAATTCAGAGTATCATTTCAACCTACAGCTGTCCTTTATTCTGAAAAGTTGCCAATTTTACTTACTCAGCAGACTTTAAAGCTATGTGTCTGTACAGTATATATCCGTTTCACCCAAGCCACTACAAGAGGAGATGATACAACGCTGATTAAGCCGTTCGGCTCCTCTAACACCTTGCGGTATTTTTCAGTATTTGTTCTTTTTGTATTTGGTGACGTTGACGACATTCCCGCGCTGGCTCACGGGAAATAATGGTGCGTTCCAGGCAACACGTAACTCGTGTTTTTCCGACCTGTGAACTCATACCAGTTCGGTCTGGTACGAGTTCACAGGTCGGAAGTTACGAGTGGCCGTTAAAGTGCACTTTCACGGGTAACAGGTCAGAAAAAAAACGAGTTACGGGTTGCCTGGAAGTTGGAATGCTACAAAGTCATGACTAGTGTGTAACTTCTATTGCCCCCTAGAAGATTTCTGCGTTATTACAACGATACGGCTGGCACCTCAATATGGCGTATGGCCCGGTGCGGGAATGTCGCCAACGTCACCAAATACAAAAAGAACAAATGCTGAAAAATACTGCAAGGTGTTAGAGGAGCCGAATGGCTTAATCAGCGTTGTATCATCTCCTCTTGTAGTGGCTTGGATGAAACAGATACTATATACAGACACGTAGAAGTTACGCACTATAGCTTTAAGACCGTATGATGGGTGATACATAACACACGTTAAGTTTATCACTCAAAACCCACTGTAGTTCGCACATGTGAACACTAACAAAACAAACTCCAGTTGCAATTTCAGTTTCTTAAAGGGGAACTCTCCAAGTCCAGTCACTTTGCTGTTGTGGCACAGTTTCGAAGTGCATATTTTCACTGTCGTAAAAACTCACCGCTAACCCCCCACACTCCCCCCCGGCCATGTGCATTCATCCATGATGTCTATGTTACTCGCAAGATGAGATCTGGGACACCGGGTCGGAGGCGCTGATCTTGCAAGAGAACCTCCATTCTTCCTGTGACAATTTTATCATTTAAATTAGCTTTTGTTTATGTTTTGACCGCCATCAAATGAATTCAAGAAACAACGGAACTGATGTAAGTGAAACTCAATTGCCAATGCCTGAGCTAGATACAACTACTACAACTGCTTCTACTAATGACAGTAACAACAACTAATAATAATAAATAGTAAATGTGCGACAAAACTCTTAGACTGGCAGCTTGGTTCCCATCTTCAGCCAGTATTGTTTTATTTGAAACACGACCAAGCTCATTTCCTATTATCACAGCCATGGTGAAGTTTTAACAAAGTAATAATTGAAACCAACTTTAACACAATAAACTTGTGTCTGTGCCTAGACGTAAACAAACCTTTATCACATTATATAAACACTTTTTTTTAAATTACTGGAGGACATGGAGCAACTGCATGTCATTTAATCTTAGAGGAAAAGTGAACCAATCAGCAACATGCATTACAATAGGTGACTGTTTTTATTGTTGAGACTGATTGGGGTGCATCTGTTTTAGTTATTTCAGAATCATTAGTAATTTGATTTGATTTGAAACCTAATTTGTAGATTAAATGATTTTCTACAGCTTCATGGCTCAACTCAGTCATGACATTAAAACCAGTCACCTGTTTTAAGGTTGTGGCTCATCAATATAAATTCATCACCATCTGCCCTTGAAAACATATTTTGGAACCATGCACCATAAATGTCAAATGTGTGTATTAATATCTTCATTTCAATTCCCAATGTTAATAAACTGTTGCTGTATATTAATATCTGGCTCCTGAATATTTTCTACCTCAGAGGGCGAGCTCTCATCAACCGTAAACTCTGCTCTCTCAGCTTTATAGAGGAAGACAAGAGCAGATGTGACATGAACAGCTGTTTATGTAGGTTCACTCAAACCTAACTGCTATTGTAAGACAGATTTTGAGTCCCGGGCTCATTTCCAAGAGTGGACAAACACTTCTATTTAGCAAATAACAGAGAGGGGGGTTGTCACAAGGCCAGAAAGACAGTCCAGACTGAATGCAGCAGACAACCACAGATCTGATTTTTATGGGCCTGGGCACGTCTTAAATTAGCCTTGACTACTACTGGCCAGGGTTAGAGCTACGCGTCATTTATATTACATCAATACTCAGGCCAGTGTGTGTGTGTGAGTGTGTGGTTGCACTTCTATCTTTGTGTGAACCAGTGTGTGTTGGGTAAGGGGCTGGCTGGGGAATGCATTACATCAGTGGGTGTCCAAGTCCGTGTGGGCGTGGATGTGTGTGTGTGGGTAGTTAAAAAGGGAATGCATGCACCAGTTTATGAGACACAGTGTGACTTATAGGTGTGCATAGATGTACATCATGAGTTATACATGATAACCAACCAGCACCCTGTAGTCTACATATGTGTCAGGGGGGGAGTGTGTGTGTGTGCATGTGTGTGTGTGTGTGATGAGGTTACATGCCAGGTCACCATGTAATCTCCTCTAACTGCCCCGGCCTTGGCTGAGAAAGCTGAGGACACTGCAGCGTTCTCTCATATCATGACACGGAAATATTTATTCTGCTGCCATTTATAAATCATGATGCTTCTGCTTGGAAGACGTGAAGAGAGAATGTGTGGAGGTCACAGGGGCTACAACATCATGGTTTTGTAATTGTTCGATAAATATTTTCATATTTATGAATTGCCTTTGGTTTGTGTCTCTCCACAATGTCAATGTTTCATTTCTACTTTTTTCATTTCATTTCTACTTTTTTAATTTCTCTTTCTTCTTCTTTATATTTGCAAAGATGTTTTCACAGTTTCACCAAAACTATTCTATTTGAGGTTTGATTTGAAATCAGCCTGAGAAATAATTAAAGCCACTAATGTTGTTATAATATTCTTTTTTGGATCACTTTAACCTCAGAGGTTATCAAATCTCTGTAATTCATATTAATCAAGGCAACATCAGATTAGTACCACATTGGAGCAATTCACAATAGTACAGCATTTAAGTGGGAAAAGAAATTGCTATTGTAGTGTGTCAATATTCAATTTTTAGGTTAGTAAGTAAGTGAGTAAAGATACAGATACATAGTAGATAATGATATAATATGTACAATTGTACAATCGGATATTTAACAAAAACAGCATTAATTAAATTATTAATTTATAGTAACATGGCTTGTTTTAATGACAACACAAGCCATGTGTTGCGCTTGAGCGTGACTAAAAAATGCAGAATGTATTTTGATGCATTTCTTGTATTCTTCATTCTTTTTTCCAGGTTACAGCACCTAATGCACAGGGGGAAGGTTATCATGGCCGCCCATAAAACAGGTCAGCTGTGTAATGCATTCATTCATTCATCTTCTATACTGCTTATCGCGGGTGAGCTGGAGCCTGTCTCAGCCGACTTAGGCGAAAGGCAGGGTTGCCAGTCTATCACAGGACTAACATATAAAGACAGAAAACCATTCACACTCCTATGGGCAATTAAGAGTTGCTAATTAACCTAACTTTGGTCTGTGGGAGGAAGCCGGAGAGAACCCACACATGCACAGGGATGCAAACTCCACACTGAAGGGCCACTGGCTGGTGGGTTCGAACCCAGAACTTTAGTTGTGGCCCTTGCTCTTTTTTCATTCTCCTCCCCTCCTGTGCCCAGGGCCGTAGCCAGGGTTTTGAAATTGGTGAGGTCCGGAGGGGGTGGTGGGGGGTATGTGAACATGTGGAAAATGTTCACATTATTGACAAAAAAATATGCTTCACTTTGGACTCCTCTAGTTAGTAGTTAGGCAGGAAATGGGAGGGAGAGGGGGGGGGATGACACGCAGGATAGGGCCGATCAACGCTGGATTTGAACCGGAGTCGCCTGCAGTGAGGACTGTTAGCCTGAACACATGGGGCAGGTGCTTTACCAACTGAGCTAAACACCGCCCCAACTTTATTATTATTATTATAGACCCATTTGATATGAAAGGAGGCTGATTGAGCTTTATACCTCTGACAAACCGGAAATGTCCTGTGGTTTTCAGCCTTTAATTAACCTACCGTATATAGCTGAGAACATCAGGTAGCCTATTTTTCCCTCTCCATTAAATAAAGTGCAGTGAAAAAGTATTTGCCCCTTCCGGATTTCTTACTTTCTTGCAGATTTGTCACACTTAAATTTTCATTTTATTATTATTAATTGCATTCGTGCCCGTGTGCCTTGCCTTGCCTTACATTTACAGTATATCAAGTCTTCATTGGTAAATGAAATCATCATTTAAAAACTGCATTACTTGGGTCATCTTTGTCTAATAAAAGTTGTTTGTTGATCTTAAACAACAGTGACAATGTAGGAAATCAGGGAGGGGGCAAATACTTGACAGTATTGTATTGAGCCTATAAGAGGTTGAAAATCAGAGCACATGACACTATAGTCAGTGGTCCTGAAATGTGTGCTTCTCTTCTATAATACACATTCTACGGATCTCGGAGGCGACGTCTTTCCACATACAGGCTTCCTTCGCCTTTCAAACGGAGCAGAACCGGTCTGACACAACACCGGCACCCCCATGCACACACACACATACACACGTTTTAACCAGGGCACCTGTCATCTCAATTCAAGTTTTCTGCGTTCTGCCGATACATCAACTTCCCGCATGTTGTTTCAAAGTAAGATGACCGATATGGTTATCATGCTATTTAGGCTGTGGCTTCTTCAATTTTTTTCTCACTGAAATTTTTTACCGAGGTCCGGACCTCGGTGACCTCATAGCTGGCTACGGCCATGCCTGTGCCTCTCCCTCTGTATGGAAGTCTCATTCTGACATATTTGCTCTCTGTGCTGCTTTAATTGTCTCCTTAGCTCAAGAGCCACTTCTCTAATCTCTGAGTGCCCATGGATATCATCTTTCTATTTCACTGAAGAGACCACTGGCCACCGGGAAACCTATGAACATTAGAAAGAGGAGGAGCAGAGGGGGCAGATCAGCCCCATCTTTCTCTGACTTCTGTTGATCTTTACAAATTTGCTTCCCTAGATAAGGCCACTGCCTGAGGTGGCCTCCGAGAGCCCCAACTAACGCACTACCAACCCACTCACTATTTAAAAAAAAAATTAACACACACTTCATGTTTGAGAGGGACCAAAGAGATAAATGAATAAAGAGCCGCCTAACAGTCATCCTTGCAACAATTTCAAACCTCCCGGTTATGTGAATGTTGAAAAAGTAATGAGGCCTCCAACAGGGCTTTGGCTTTGGATTGTGATCACTGATCATCAGAGCAATCGCTGTTAGCTTCTGCCTTTGCAAATATTAATACAATATTTCCCCTATTTTCACGTGAATGTGTTTGCTTATTTGTGTCCTTATTTGTAGTATGAAATTAGTATTTAAATGAATTCTGTCACATTTTCATGCCAGGCAGGCCCCTAATCTTTTTGGCTATTCGCAATTTTACAGAGTGACAACGTAGTGTGAATAACATTGCAGAACAAGGTTTTCTCCAAGTTGCAAATACATTGATACTGAATTCCATACAGTAAAACAATCATTGCTCCAGCATTATTAAACTGGTTCATAGTTCTGTTAAGACTCTTGCAGATTCTGGTTGAGGTCACAGAAAGATTCTGGCCCCATTTTAATTTGCAAAAAAAATTTCAGTGACATCAGAAATAATAGTTTATTCACATTTAATCAAAATCACCATTTTCAAGGCTCTAAATGGCTTTGCCCACAGTTACATGGCAGATTTGTTCCAGTTATTCACATTAGATTTCCATAGTCCCTTTCACCTACAGTTATTGTCAGATCCTCTAGGTTGAATGCTGTTTAGGACTTTTTCTATTGTGCTCACACTTGTTGGTCTAATATTTTTTTTCATATTTCGGTGAAGCACTTTGTAAGTCTTGAAAAAGTGCTGTATAAATAAAGTTGTTTTCCATTATTATTATTCTGATATTCAAAGAGATTTTGTTATCCAAAGAAGAGATGGGACAGTGGATGTGAACCAGGTCTCTGCTGTGACAGTTCTTCATTTTGTGAATCCTCCATCCACCCACCCCCTCCTGCTGACTCCACAGCTGTTAAACATCATGCTTCATTCATTCAAAAAATACATTGCCAGTGAACATAATTCAGCAAGAGAATATGTTTCCTATAAAAACACTTACGCTGTTGCAGTTTAGTTTGGAAATGTAATTTCGAGGAGACAAGATTTGGACAGATATGAATGTAAAGAGACAAAGCGAACAACAAGTGAAGGTAAGACAGGCAGGAGAACAGAGGGGAAGCAGCATGTGGGAGAAAAGGGTTGACAGCAAACTGTGAGAAAGAAACATTAACATACTTTCAAATGGAAAAACTACACAACTCCGAGCTTTGAACCCCTACTCTAGTCAATCACAATAAAAGGTTCAATACAAGGTAAGAAGCAAGCTCTTAAAAATATCTTGACATCAGTCAATAAAACTGTCTGCCTAGCACAGGGATTTGAAACATTTGGCTTAGTCCAATAGTTGAATTAGCTACTAGCAGTTCCTGTTTCCCAACACCACTGGAGTTATAAAGAGCACATTTTTAGAGGTTATTTCTAACCAGTTTTATTAGCATAAGACATAAGACAAAAATGATCATGTCTTGTGAAATGTGAGTCACAGTGAATCTAAAAATATGTGTTTCATGTCTGTTTTCAGATCTGATGGAGGTGCGACTCATGGGGGCGTGGTTTCTGACACAAACTGAGGCTTTCAGCTGATAATTCATTGCCTCCATGAGCTATGTGTCACAGCCACTGATGCAGCTGCAGCTGCTGGCTGTGGATGAATGGGGACAAATCAGTGGGTCAAACTAGAGGAACTAACTTCCTGTTGTTTCCAGAACACCTGCATGCACCTGTGCAGCATGTTAACTCCACCTCTCCCCCACTGCACAGCCTGTCCAGCTCTGCTGCACCACAGTTTTGCAAACCTGTTTATTTACTCAGCAACATAGGCCACGATAGATCAGATCCAAGGCAACAAACACAGCTATATTAATGCTGCGTTCAAGACACCTGGAAACATCTGAGTGAAAGTCAGTAACATCATCAAATCAGCAGCTAAACATGTCGATATCAATGAAACTTGAGTAAAACAGTGGGCTGATATCAAGTAAGCTGTAGCATCACTGATAGAGAATGTAAATGTCACACGTGATAGTGAATAACTTGTTAAAAGTTATTAAATAGCCTTTGTAATATTACTGAAAAAAGTTTAATAACAACTCCAATCTCCAAACTCCAGTCATTGCGAATTAGAGGTTGCAATTTTCCAACTTCAATTGAAAGCAGCATTCGACAAAAGCTGTATCTCAATTCAGGGGCCTACAGTAAGTTGTCTGATTTGAAAGCTCATGAAAATGCAGCAGAGTAATGGATCCCTCTTTTCAGGTAGATCCTTCATGGCAGCACCTCTTCCATGGATTAGAAATAATATGGCAGCAAACAACACAAACAGAAAGCCCAAGGATGTACAGGGGGACCACAGACTGACAGCCCTGATTATGGTATTAGTGCAGTGACTCTCCAAATGCAATGAATGACTTTCAAAAGGCATTATGGGGAAAAAAGGGCAAACATCAAGAGAAGCAGAAGAGTAAATCATGCCTCAACACAACAATAATTAACCTTTGCACTTAAAGTAGCTGTATGTAAGACTGTGGCTAAAACCGTTGCTGCAGTCAAATTCAAATCTTGCAGCGCGTTTCCCCTCCCCTCGCCCCCAGACTGGAGTTTGCCACATGCTAACCTCTGCTTCGCTCACTCACACAGTCAGTCTTAAGGTAAATATGCCTCTCTAAAAATGTTAGACTGCATTAGTGACCTGCAGTCAGAGGGGATGAAGCAGCAGTAGCCTACAGCTATATCTGTTATCATAGTAATATTTCCTATGTGTTCGTGTTCCTGAGCAGGTTGTTGATGAATATTTAGCTTTTTACTCTGACTGTTTGCTCTGACTCACCGTAAAGCGGAGTTCACGTCAACTCATGTGATCTGCAAGTTGTTTCACTTCACCGCTCTGTCTGTGTCTGTGTGTGCAGCACTGACACACAGACAGATACACACACTGTTACCCCGCATCTATAGGAGCCTTCATGCCATACATGAGCCAACATATGAGAAGTTTTACTGTAGTTTCCTCCTGCTCTTTCTGACCAATGGAGACAGACGACCTGACTGGCAGGACTCGTCTCATGAACCGCTCCACACATTCACCATCACTTTATTTACCATCGACTCCATTTCACCACATTTCCTCCCTCTTTTCCAACTTTCACTTTGTAATTCCCTTTAGCTTTAGCTTTAGCTGCTGCAGCTTAAACAGCTTAAACTAACTATGCTCACAACAAGCGGTGTAACAGACAGAGTGACAGGTTGCTTATTTCTCCCGTGCGATATCAAGGAAATATGACCATAACAGATAATCGAAATCGATCATTTCTTTATTATTTTTATCGCGATCTCCCAGCCGTAGCTGCAGCTCAGTGGTAGCTTAACTGGCAACCCGGAGGCCGAAATGCCACTGATGCTGTAATTGGGAGAAGGCGGTGGGTGGCACCAACAAGCCAAAACACAAAATCAAAACATAAACATGATTTGCAGGCTGCAAATACATTTTTTAAATGCAAATATTCTGGCTGTAGCTACTATTGTTGTCAGTTAAATCAGTATTTCGAATGAACATGATTTCGTAGTCTCTGGTGACTTATTGAGTGATTGTATGATTAGGGAGAGTGGGGTAATTTGTGCCATGGGGCAAGTAGTTCCACCCCTGTTATCTAGAAAACCATAGAAGAAGTTGGTCATGTGACCACATATTTTTGAAGGGGCATCCATTTCACTCATCCTATCAAGAAGGGAGACACATGGCTTGAGAGGAAAGCACATTTATGTTCAAAAAACAAGTTTTTGCCCTCCAAAGTAAAATTTCTATGATCAAGGTTTTTTGATTGCCGTGTTTGAACAATTATAGATAACTTTGAAAACAGTTCACACATGTTTTAGTGCTTTATTAAGCTACACCATGAGTCTATACAGTTAGCATGATGCCAGCTCAAAACAGCTGGGGAATCCTTTTTTCTCAAAATGCTGGGCTTGGGGTAATTTGTGCCAAAGGGCCTGGGTTAAGTTGTGCCAGTGGCAGTGCTGTCTGTGTATAGGAGAAACATGGCAGTGGGCACTGATTTGCTTGAAACTTAACATGTGTGATGAGGGACCGCCCCTGAACACACCTGCCCAGTCTGGTTGTGCTCGTAGCCTGGTGGATGAACAAAACATTGCGTTTCTTTGCGCCATAGCCCCCAGTGTGCCTCAGGTCTCCGCGACTGCATGGGGACAAGCGAGGGCCCGATCATCGCCGCTTCTGGCTTTAATTTTGTATTGAATGTCTTGCTTTTATATAGCATTATCATTTGTGAGATTAAAATGATCTGTTTTACTTCAATTATCAATGGCACAATTTACCCCAGTGTATTCTCTCTAATGGCACAACTTACCCCGCACCGGGGGCAAAACCACTTTTTTTTCTAAAGCTATATTTCTGAAACAGTTTATTTAAGATTCAAAGTGATTGTTCCCAGGGATACACAACATCCTAAACTATATGTACATATATTAGTTGGGGGCATTATTATAATCCCCTTGCTTTAAAGGCAATTTAAGTAAAAATTGGCACTACTTACCCCGCTCTCCCTAGCCTCGTAAACCAGCCTCTCGCGGAAGTGCATTTCATTTCATTCCGAGGGAGAGTCTGGCCTCATCCCCATTCTAAGCGTTTGGACTGAAACCCCCAGAAGGCCGAGCCAATCAGCGTCGCCCGCTGTGATTGACACAGCACGTTGGCCAATCAGGGACCGACTGGTGCAAAGCCCCGTCGCTACACCAACTTGCTGATTGACTGAATGGGGTTGTCTGTCAACGCTACTACCAAAGATATTAAACCGTCTTTGCTACTACTCCCGCCCTGCTGCCGCCCACCCCAAACACTTAGAGCGGGGATGAGGCCAGACTCTCCCGAGAAATGAAATGAAATGCATTTCCGCGAGAGGCTGGTTTACGAGGCTACGCTCTCCCTACTTACTGTACATTTCTTACATACAGTTCCTTTAAATACACTGCATCGACTCCTTCACACTATCTGGTTTCTGTGTAACAGCTTTGCTCAGGCCTAGATGGTGTGATTAGTTAACATTAGCAATGACACCATTCCAGTCATTTCACTGGAAGAAAACAGTGACAGACCAACATACAAAAAGGCAGCAGCTGGTGTGATGGAAGAAAACAGAGAGGTAGGGAGCAGAGGCTTCTGGGCACTAACTGGCAGGAAGTAATGGACTCTTTATTGCATTAGATGCTCCACAAAACCAGAGCACTCATTATTATCCTGCTGAGATCCTGACACAACCACTGATAACTGGATCCATTAACCCGATTGGCTGCACATCCATTAATCACAAGACATTTCAAAATATCTACCTTTCTCTTGTTTTTTGTACTTGTTTTTATTTGCAGTAATGTTGTGGCTCTGAATGACATTCATTTATCATTTCAGGTTTTGAGTCTCATTTTGTGGTTTTTAGCTTTAAATATTATCAGCCTTGTGATTGTTTAACCACTGATTCATGAGTTTACACTATGTCCTTAAAGGACAAAGACTACACAGTGGTGATAAGCAAAGTAGAAAACAAAGAGTCTTTGTCTGTGTCTGTGAATAAGTCACTCAATGACGGAGTAAAATGGCACTGAGGGGTGCCTTAGCTATACTACCTTCAGCATCCTCAGCAATGGATAAAACTCCAACAATCAATATGCTACAGGCGTCCAAACACTCTAATGCTCAGGAAGTGAAATAGTCCACTGACTGTGAGGCTCTCAAAATCTTACAACCTGTACTGAAATGTAATATGACATATGTACTGTACAATATGTCCCTATTAATATATGTGCATTTCAGTATCAATGTGTATGTGAATATAGGTAATAGGGGTATGAGGAATACCTGAATTACATATTTAACACACATACACACACACATACACATACACATACACACACACCTACGTGCAAAAATAGTTGAATCTAACTCTGTAGTAGAGTGGCTTACTGTATAACATGAACTGTATACGCTTTGCAGAATTCCTTCTTCATGGTTTTAGAAACCACTCTACAGTGATTTTTTTGGTTCTTTTCTAATCTCTACATCGGATGCTGGAGAGATGTTGCCCTCCCTCGATTCCTTGAAGTCACAACAAGATGAACCGAACTGAACTTGGGCCATTATCAGGCTAATTCCATGTAGTGTGTGGAGGCAAAGCTGCACAGGCCCCCAACCAATGGCCAGTAAAGTTTCAACCACAGGCAGCACAGAGAAGAGAGTTCAACAGGGACCAATAACAGTCTCTCCCACATCAGCACATTCCTTCCGGCAAGCATAAAACATTCAAAGGAGATGAGTCATACTCTAGATTTGGAGAACCAACACAACCTCTGGCAGGACAGGAGATAAAATGTGAACTAATTTTTCTCAGCATCACTTCCTGTGGCGACTGACTGTTTCCACTAACGATGTAGCACGGCACTCAGCAGCACCTACACTGGAGTCACTCGTAAAGCTGTTATGATGGGTCTCAGTGGGATTGAACCCCTCCCTCCAGACCTAGCAGCATTTAAGTCTTGTTCTGTCCACAGAGACAGATGCTGGAGCACTTGCGGTTTGCTCTAACAGCATGTTTTAGCAGACCTCTACTTGCACTGTGTCTTTTCAGTGCTTGAGACCCAAGTGAAACGAGGTATGGAGAGAGATACGGGTGTGCGAGATTACTTGTCGGGCAAATTGCTTGCACATCAGCTTCTCTCCATTCAGTTCCCGAAGACTTAACACACAGCCATCCTCATTTTTTCCCTTTTTTTTTTAACCTTGTCCTCTCCTATTTCTTTTCACAGCACAGTTGAGCCAGACAGAGATGCACAGAGAGAGGGAGTAGTGGCAGGGAAGTAAAATGACAGCACAACTGATGGATGGATTGATATCTCAATGAAAAATTAAAAGTCAGGGGATCAAAAAACCCACACAATAGCTACATCATCTGAGAACACACTATTATCACATCTCAGACTAAACCTTGTTCTAGATTATGGCTGTTCCATTTTGCAGATATTGAGATATTAAACTAAGTAAGTGAAAAATAATTTTGTTAGCGTGCCTAAAAACATAGAAAAGCTGCTACAGAAACCTAAATAGCCATAAAGTTAATTTGTTTGGAACCCTAGATTCATTTCATAGGAGCTGACCAGAGGCAGGCATATAGTAACTCTGTTGTTATGATCACAATGGTCTAGTTGGGTTTAGGAAAAGATGTGACACTGTTTGGGTTGCTTCCGTGCTTTCGTAAGATACTGTAAGAAGTCCTTTGTTGAAAAGGTTATGGTAATGAAATGGTCAAAATAGAAAATTAACAGCAGAGACTTCCTGGTTAAAAGTCTTGTCAATCTCTTTCTCCCACTGCAAACTTTGTCAGCCCTTGACTTCCCTCCCTTGCATGCTTCTTTATTAGTACAGCCACTTTTGGTCAACTGACAACTAGAGCCCCGCAAGCCCATGGGGGCCAGCGGCCCGTCATGTGAACTCCAGCCAGGCTTGGGACTTTTTTTCATGAATACCTCAGGCTCAGGCCGCTCTGACTCATTGAACCCACGTTACATTAATAACTCTCGTTTAGCATTCTGCAATGGTATTCTCATTTAAGCATGTCTCAGCATTGCGTTGTATGACGCATGACAAATTAACAACACATAATGTAGCCCTGAACACCCACAGAGACCTGCGATTGTACAGTCTGGACAGCAGCTGAGATTTATTAGGTTACGTCATAATCATCATTATAAATGAGTCTAAGTATAAGGTGCTTAGTGTTTATAACCAACATGTCACTGTTTACTAAATCTACATCTCATCTGTCCTTACAAAATAAAGTTTGTGAAGTGCCATTTCTCTTGCGCTTGCATTCTCTCTCTCTCCTGATCCACTTGTAGAAATACATTTTATATGAAAACAATAACCAGTGATGCACGAAAACCAAGATATGGAAACATTGTAATAACTCCTGTGAAGATACGAAGTGTTCACAGTGGTCCTGTAACAGCTGTTCATATAAAGCCACCCGTATGACTGCTATGGCAGTACGAGGAATAAATGCTCAGAAATCAAGTGTGTTTCATTTTATTAAGTTGTAGGCTTCAGAAACCATTAAACACATATATTTAGGCAAAGTCCTGGACTGAGAGACCTGTAGTTTTAATGTATTTACATTAGGAAAAAAAAAAAAAAACTGGTCTGTCAGACAATCTACAGTAGTTAATAATATTTAAAATATGTGTCAGGCTCAGGCAAGGTAAGGGCCGTGCAATTGCGGACTCGTGTCAGGCCGGGCCGGGCCAGGCTCGGATACCACAGGCCAGGCTAGGGCTGGGTTGGGGCTTAGGTTTTGGGCCTGTGCAAGGCTCTACTAAAAACACCACACATAACGATGGACTTGGACTCATCACGCACAGGTTTCTGAGGAGTGGGATGCTCAGAGCTGTTATTGCCATTTTAACAGTGATGAAAGATGAAAGACTATGGCACAGGATTTGAGTGCAAGACAGACAGTCAACACACATACACACACTCTCATGCACCTCATATCACATATGCACCACACAGTCTCAGCTGGTCACACAGGCAATGTCAGCAGGAAATGAGCTCATATTGTACCATTGCTCTATCACTTGACCCTGTGGCCTCCCCACCACCGACACCCCCACCTCCTCACCGACACTCCGGGTGATGTCTCAAAATTAAACCAGCGGAACGAAGGGACCCAATGAATAAAATGCCAGGAACACATTAAACACAGCGACTGGGATACAGCAGCTTTACAAAAAATAAATAAAAAAATAAAGAGAAAAGTCTCATTTACAATGCATGGCTTATCAAATGCTAAGCTAGAAGTCACACACTGTAGTGCCCTTTGAAAAGCTAATCCCATCCCGGATGTCCCCAATACGCCCTTTAGCTTTAAGTGTAAAGAAGTTTAACTGGGGCAAAGGAGATCTCATATTTATTTATTTTTTTTGTTGTTTGTCCAACTTCTCAAACTACCAACTCAAAGTATAATATAACATTCAATCCCTGTCAGATCAGTTCATCAGAATTTGTTTTTAAATACACAGTATCTGTAAGGATCGACAATAACATTTTTGACAGCTGGATGTCATATTTTAGTTAAAGCATTAAAAATAAAGCCAGGGTGGAAAATACAATGATTTCTGAGTGAGCTCTGTGCACTGATGACCCAAATCCATCTGATTTCTTCTTCCGCCTTTTTTTCCTCTTTGTATGAAGACAAGCAAGGCTGTTTGAGGTTTTGCATTTTACACACTAATTGGTAGCTGAGCAGAGAGGGTTTTTTTTAAAGGAGTGGGAGAAAAGAGAGAGACAGCAAAGCTGATTTAAAAGAAAGATGGGGAGAGGGGGACAGAGAGGCAAGGATGGAAGAGAGATAAAAATGGAAATGAAAGATGCAGCAGGACAGAGAGAGGGAGAGAGAGAGAGAGACTGATGAGACAGCCTGGATAAAGGAAGAGAGAGAGAACGAAAGAGAGAGAAAGGGGAATAAAAATAAGCTTTCTATACAAAGGAGAAGGAAGATGAAGACAATAGAAATATATATTATAATGGAAACACAGTTAACACTAGATGTAAGTCCATCAATCAATCTACTTTTTTCTCACTGTCATTATGAATGAAATAAAAGGGAATTTCCTGTGAGTGTGTGTTGGGTTCAGATGCCCCGTTAAAACAACACAAATGCAAACGCAAATCATAATGTTAGAAAGTAACCTATAACTAAATCCACTTCTTTGAGTTGGTCCGTAAATTACACAGGTCAGTGTTTTCTGTTGGTCCCAGTTTTTTCTCCTTTTTCCAGAAAAAGAAATCAAGCTATCCAGGGTTTGACAGAACACACCAAATTAAATAAAAACATTACAAAATAATAGATTCAGATTATGTTAATAAAATGTGCGGTGTGGAGGTCTGAAGTCTTATATATAAAATGCTATCAATTTCATCCATATTCGTCCAAATCTTAACCCTCCAACCAGGTCTTAACATGCATTTGAAAGAGGGAGGACCAGCCTTGCTTTCCAAAAGTGTCGCCACTCTCAAGGACAAAGATCTCAAATCCGTCCTGACACAGTACACACGCATACACCAACCCACACACACAAATTGAGGGGCTTGGATTCCACCGCCTGTTCCCAAAGTAAACTGACAACAGTGTGAACACATGACTTGCAAAAGAGGAAGCTGGTACCAGGCAGAGAATAAAGACAGATTAGAGACCAGCACTTTGCTGTTACTTCATGCTCACTGCTTCTCAGAGCTAAAAGTTTAAGCAACACCAAAGTCATGAGGAAGAGCTGGATGAATGGAGCGAACTGACTGAATCTTCACTGCAGGCGCTGTGAATCAAGGTTCACTCAAGTTGATTTTTTTTTTTTCAACAGTTGAAGCCACTTCCAGGCAAGTGAACACAACAGGGTTTATCTCAATAGAGTCAGAAAATCAGCTGATTTGTATTTGAGACAACAACTGATGATATCTGCAGACATGGTTCATGACAACATTACTCAGCAAAGACGACAGTGGGATTTTCCCCAAAACCTTCTGCACCAACTTTAAAGGTTCAGTGTGTAATAATTGGCCAGGTTTATTGGCAAAATCTGAATATACTACCCATGAATATGTTTGTATAAGTGTACAGTATAATCGCTATACAATAAAATAAGTTTGCTTTTCGTAGCTTTAGAGAGTGTCATCTTGCGCCGCCATGTTTGTACGCCAGCCTGAATGGAAAATCCAGCCCTTCATATCAAGATTTTTTAAGTTTAAGAGTTAACTAACTCAACTCATGCTGTAATGATGCATTATGTTTGCTTTTGTTGCTTTTGTAAATTAATTGATGCATTTGTAGAAAACAACGATTGTTTATCTGTAGAGCGAAAGATTTTGTACAGACAATGAACCGAGTTAATAAACAGCCATCTGGCTTGTCAAACACAGGGTGCAACAGCTGATCTCACCCCGGGCTGGGTCACTCCTCACTCAGCTAAACTCTAAACTCGTCTGATTGGACAAGATGTCACATCAATGGTATGAAAGTAAATGAATAGAGTCAATCTGCTATGGATACCAGGGATTTCTTTTTCATATTGCCGGTTCATTCAAAATAAATCATAAATCATCCTGCTACACTCTGAATCAAACAGGCTGGGGAATGAGAAACCCAAGGTACTACCCTGTAGTACAGTAGGATTGGTTGATCACTGTGTCTCTAGGGCGGGTGTAGCCGATGTTAATCTGGCCCTCTGCGTTGTGTTTCGGTACAGACTGCCCCAGGTGGGGTTCAAACCCTGGTCTCCCGCACGGCGGGCGATGATGCAAATCATTTTGCCAAGAGATCAATTATCGCTTTGCAGTCAGGTTTGCACATCCTTTATGGGTGAGTGAGTGCACCTGGACCCTCTGTTGCACGGGCATGAAGCAGACCATACAGTACTACAATCTTTCTGCTTTGGCAGATCATCAAAGTGTGAAATCCTTCACAATCTGATATTGTCATATCGCCCACTCCTATACACACTGTTTAAGTAACATCTCATGATTTCTCATATGATCAAGCATTTCTGCATATCATTTTCATTTTTTATTTTTCCATGCAGTGAGGAGACGTGAGGTCTGACTGTAATGAAGAGTTATAGCAGCACGTTAGCTCTTCGAGCTTTGCTCTCCACAGGGTGGGTACAGTTAATCATGTATGATTATGGATTGATCTCAGTTTCCACAAACTTGGACAATGCTGAGTTATTTAATCTGGAACAGCTACTTATGGTCAAAGAATACCCATCATTCTCAGGAAGGAAAGATACATTTAAAAAAGAGAGATTTACTCAGTTTTGCTTGAATTGTTTTTTCCCCCACAGGTACCAGACACAGCTGTGATTTTGCTCTTTCAGAGTGCGCTTAGTCTCTCAGGCTTCTTCATATGTACTCAGCTAACATGCATCCTCATCCAATGGTTTATCCCCTCATTACCCAGACAAACAGTTGTAGTAAAATTTGACAGACTTTAACACAATCAGAGAGGAAGAGTCAGGGCAACTCACAAAAACAGATTGGTAAAATGTATCTTACTTGGTGTCTCAGAGCTGTGGACGTGGCGACATCACTGATACAAGTCCTGCAAGACAAGAAGCAAAAGTGGTCAGATCTTCAATATAACCCATTTAATGTGGGACCCACATTAAATTGCATTTCCTAGACTAATTAAATATTTAACTTACATCAGATTTCAGTCTGAGAAATGGATATTCAACAGAAATAATGGTTAAAAACTATATTATTATCATGCTCTTTAATCAGTTAGTCTCATCGAAATAAAACATCAAACAGCATCTAATAAATGTTGAAATTGAACGTTAAAGTAGGACATTTTTTGAGTGTGTTAAAGAGATCTCTAATGAAAATAGAGTTTCCAACCTGAATAAGAAACACTGGATATTATTTATCGTTCAAGACAAATTATGAGTGAAATAAACAGTCAATGCCATCATCATCAACAGATTCAGACTGTTAGACATCACAAACTTAAGGAACCAGTCCCATCAACTTATGAGAATGAGGGACAGAGCTAAATACACCAACATTGTTTGCACAACCGCTAACACAGTGTCGGCCACTTATAGTTACAGTACAAACAAACATACAGCAAATAAGAGATGCTACCTAACTCATCTAATCTATTCAATGGTCCCTGGAGGAAACAAACACTAAGCAAAAAGAAGACATTACATATAGCATATGGGATGCCAACTAGTGTGGTCACAGTTCTGATAAGTCTGGTAGTATTAAAGTAGCCTAGTAAAAACAATGACAAGAAAAATAAAAAGTTGGTTATGGCATCTGCTCTGGGGTTTGGGTAATCAGAGAAGTGATAACCTTAGCCATCATTAGCAAAAGAGATTTAGAACTAAAACTAATGAGTAGCCTATTTTTTCTATTATGCCATGAGACTGTAAGATAACATTTCCCTTTGACTACTCCCTCACAACATACACTTCACTCCTCCCAGCACTGCGATTACTGCTGACCTCACACACATTAAAACTCAATGGCCTTTTACCTAAATAACCTACATACCTTTCGGTAGATTAGTATTAAGCCAGGGTTGCCAACTCTCACGCATCTGGCGTGTGTCACACGCTTTTAGGTCCTGTCTCACGCTCTCACGCCACTCAAACAATTCTCACGCCAAAATCAAGCGATTTGGCAAAAAAAAAAAAAAAAAAAAAAATTAAAGCAAGCTTGGCACTCATCAATAGGCTGTCTGGTTGGTGTGCGCGATGCTTATCCGCGTGTCGATTGGACGGCTGCTCAAGCCTGTGATCACAGCACAGTAGGACGGGGAGTTGTCCACCAACAGCGGCACGGTGCTGAAGCCTGGACCCGACGAGAGGGAGAGAGCGAAGCCCGAGACACAACCTGACCTGACCGAGTTATGTTTTCAGACTGAACGCGGCTCGAACTGACGCCTGCGGTCGGGCTGGTTGGGCCAGTCCGTTGAAAACTATAAAATCAAGATGCAGACTGGGTAGCACAAAAGTACAGCCAGGCAGCTCAGTCCAGAAAGCAGAGGAGAGAGAGACAGCGCAGCAACAGGTGTGTGTGTGTGTGTGTGTGTGTGTGTGTGTGTGTGTGTGTGTGTGTGTGTGTGTGTGTGTGTGTGTGTCTGTGTGTACGTCTGTGTGTACGTGTGTGCGCAACTGCGCATGCATGCACGTGTGCCATACCTGCAAACTCCGAATGGGTATGTAGAATGTTTATTACAGAAGAGAAACACACATTTCAGGACCTGACTTGTATCATGAGGCTGTAATAGAAGACTGAAAATCACAGGACATGTCTGTTCTGTCCTTTCATATATTAATAGGCTCAATAGGCTGGTCCAGGCCAAAAGCCAGAGCTCCCCACTAGACCAGTTTCATACACTCCAGCCATACAATGATAGGAACCACAGATCTGCTTTTTTTCCCTCTTATCTGAAGCAAATGTTGTGTTTTCCCTTTATTTTCTTCTCAGAGTACACCAGAATGCTTCAAATACATGTTAAAATCACATTTTTTTCCTGGGGGGGTGCCCCCAGACCCCCCTAGAGGGATATACATATTTTGTCACCTATTACACCTCTAGCCTCCTCAGTTTGCAGGTATAATGTGTGTGTGTGTGTGTGTGTGTGTGTGTGTGTGAGAGAGAGAGTGTGTGTGAGTGAGAGAGAGAGAGAGAGAGAGACAGAGAGAAAAACTACAATAAACATAACTATTATTATTATAGACAACCCCCCCCCGCCAACAGAATCTCACTCCAGCCCAGGACCAAAAGTTGGCAACCCTGATTAAGCTTTCTTTCCAATGTCCAGTAAGGCATACTGTAGATGTGTTTACACAAGCACAAACAATTATAAAACGGAAAGGTGAATTCAAATCTGATTTTGAACTGTGGTATAATGAGCGTATACCACAGCCGTGCCAGTTAACAAATCTGTGTCTGAGAAACGACCACAAACTCCTAGCTTGAAGGTAGAGTCTGTAGGTTTGTCCGTTGCAGTTTGTAAACACAACATTCAACCTGCACTTTGCGTCAGGCTGAACAACGCCCCTCTGCTGTGGTATAATTAGCGTATACCACGATCTGTCATGATGTGTTGCTTAATTATATACCCATACCTTTATATCACATTCCTATAGTCTAGGCTATTTCTAGATCAGAGCCAGATATGGACTTCATGCAGAAGATCTAGTTTATCAGCTTCCAAGACTTTCCGCTTCTGACTTTATAAAAACCAACAGCTGTGCTGTGAGACTGGTGGGAGAGCTAGCTTGTTAGCCACTCTCCACAACTTCCTTTGATTTACCTCGAGCTGAGCAAACGGCAGGTCTGCTTCAGAAGCTGTCTGCCCCCTCTGACACCCTCACGCATCTCCATCCACATCAAACATTTCAAGTTCATTTCACGATCACACTCATGTATTTTGCCCCAAGAGGTAGGTTCTGAAAAGTGAGGAGGGTGGGGGCTGCTGTGGTAGCGGTGGGAGGGCATGACTGTGGGAATGAGAAGTATGTGAGGGTGTGCATTTCTAAGTATGTAGCCTATATCTCCTGGGTGACAGAACTAATGTTTAGAAGAAATTTACAATGGGGATACAATGAAATAGATATAAAATGAACACCAAATGAAAACATGTGACCTACCATATGAAAAAATTAAGAAATTAATAATAAAGAAGAAGAACAACCTTGAACAGGTAGAAGATCAGACTTTAAAGCTCCTTGTTATGAAGAGTAAAGTAAACTAACTTGTATGGAAGGACTCAGTAGCAGCACCATTGGCTGGCTTCCACTGGCTTGCACCATGACACCATTGGTTTGCCCATGGTAATCCAGCACAAAGCAAACTGTGTCATGTGGTGCAGTGGGTTAAGCAGGCTACAGTCCTTGCTGCAGTCAGCCCTGGTGTGAATCCCGCATCAGGCTTATTTACTGTATGTCATTCCCCTCTCTCTGCCGCCCCCCACCTCCACATTTTCTGTCTCTCTCAACTACCCTATCAATTTAAGGCAAAAGGCAAAAAAAAGATCAACCCACATAAGTTTGAACATATGGCTGCACCTAATTCATTCTAATACTTCCACATAACAGTGTCTACAGCTCCATTACTTATAACACCACAATATCAACAGGTCTTAATGCAAATATGTGTCAGTATGAACCTTCACAACCCTTCACTACAACTAGATTACACAGGAACAGCAGAGGTTGTAATAATAGAAGTAGCAGCAGTAGTAGAGGTAAAAGGAGAAGTTATTACTGTAATCAAAACCTGAAATCTCCACAATGTTGGTCAAACAGACAAATGATAACTTTTTCCGTTTTCAGCTACTTGTCTCTATACTGCAATGTTTTATATTTGACCCATGTGAAGTATTTATTATTATTATCATTATTATTATTATTATTATTATTATTATTATTATTATTATTATTATTATTATTATTATTATTATTATTATTATTATTATTATTATTATTATTATTATAAATGAAGTCAATTACTTCCCAGTTCCCAGCAAAGCAAAAAGCATTTTGTGTTCAGGGAGGGATTAGCTGAATGGAATTAATGTCTGTTTGACGTGCGTAGCCTGTGTGTGTGTGTGTGTGTGTGTGTGTCTGTCAGCTGTACAAGAAGCACAAGGCGGGACGCGTGTCTGATGTTGGAGAGGACACTCAGCTGTTTAACACAGGACAACTGCACAGGGAGAGAGAGATGACTAGACTAAACGACGACAGCGGTGAACTAACAAAGTAGACAGGAATTCTAGGACTTCTCTGTATGGCTGCTATGTGCATGATCCACCGCTCACTGCTCTGCATGTGTATGTGTGTGTGTGTGTGTGTGCATGCGTGCGTGTGTGTTTTCACCCCGGGCATGGAATGAACTCTTGCTCATCTCCCTCTGATGCCCTTTTTCAGACATTTGACTTGTGTAAGTGGACTTTTGAGTGCACATGGTTCTGTGTGTTGGTGCCACGTCATGTGTAGATGTGTGTATGTGCGCCCCCTGCCCTTTTCCAGATGTCTGAGTATGTTCAGTGTGTGTGTGTGTGTGTGTGTGTCTCCCCTCAGTGCTATAATGAGGTCTTGGGGGACTGCAGGCCCTTCTGTCTGTCTCTGACCGACCTCACATGCATGCCAGGATCCTGACCCTACACACACACACACACAGAAACAAACACAGACACAAAGCTGCTGGTAATGCACTTCTACTATTTAGAGTCAAAGAGCAGGGCACCATTAGCAGAGAATGGAGGGAGTCTAATTAGGTAGCGAGGTCTGAATGAAAGCTCAATGTTCACTTTACTGTAATATGAGAAGAAATGCAAGCGAGAGACAGCAGATAGACAAAGGGAGAGAGAGAGAGAGAGAGAGAGAGAGATTTGAGTTGCTTTGCCATTTCCTTTTTGTTTGCCTTGGTGTGATTTTGTGTAATCCATGGTATCTTTTTTTCTCCTCATCTCGTTACTGAATTGCAGTATCTCTCAGACTTTGGCGATGTTGTTCACCTGACATCCATGCCAATAAAGCACATTGAACTGAGAAGAAATTAATTCATCCAGTGTACATGGTGAAAAACTGGGATGAATGAAATTAATTAAGAGGCAGAATCTCCCCACAGATGTAAAAAGAAGCAGACTTCACTCGTCTTTGTCTTGTGGAGAAGGCAGTCATCGAAATGTTCTATTGTCAGAGCTTCCTCACATCTGTTCTCTCAGGTATCATTGTTTCTCTCTACAGTACATTTCATATTGAAAATAATGATGATAATAATGATAATGACGCTGGAGGGAACTGTCTTGGTTTTCTCTGAAGATTTCATACAAAATCTTAATTTTAAGACTTATTTTGATTTCTTACTTAAATAAACTGCCACCAGGTCACATCCACATGACTTATTACACTTCTAATTGGACCTGGTTCATCAGTGACCAAAGATGTGGCATATTACTGTGAGAGAGAGAGACTGCCTGCCCCTCCTCTTGATGGTCTTTTCAGAGTTGTTTTTGTGTTTAATAAACAAATAAAAAGAGCCATCTTGAGATGCCAGCTTTCCTTCCGCTATGAGGGTATGCATGCGCATGTGTACACACACACCAATGTTTCTTCTATTTCTGGTGGCTTCCTCCGCCTCCACTTCACCTGCTTGTTGCCATTTTTAAAACCCCCTTCACTACAGGAAACAACAGCAGCATTGACAACAACACATCAATATAAAGTACACCTTCCCTTTTTTTTGCAGGAAATAAGCAGTGTTCACCTGCCCATTTGGAAATGAATACACTCTTTTCAAGGGGCGCCATCTCTGCATCCGGACTTAGCATCATCACCCAAGATGGCTGTGATTGCAGAGTGATAATACATAGTTGCAGCCAGATCATTCTCTACCTTGAATCCAAGGTGAGTCACCAGAGCGCCATGTTTTCAACCAAAACATCTGATTTTATAGTTTACATATCCACTTGTGATCTGTTGTATGTACTGTATGTGTGTTGGAATGTATTGTTTTTATGTCTTTCACAAACCTAGACTGCAACCAAATTGCCCAAGTTGGGACAAATAAACTATACTTGACTTGACTTGTGTCAAGCTGCTGAAACATGACCTCAATGGAGAAGTGATAGTGGCTCCAATAGTGAGAATAGTGAAACAAGACTACTTCTGTTGACTTTTATACTTAAATTTCACCCTTAAATCACATTTTGTGGATGTGATAGGCTTATTTCAGACATAAACAGATGAATATCAAGAGCTGCAAACAGGCTGAACCACTTCAGAAGTGGTTTGTATATGAGAGTACATTTTACCATCTACTTCCCTGGTGGATTTTTATTTTCTGTCACTCTGCTCTTTTGGATGAACATGTTCCCATTTCTGGAATGGCAGTACACAGATTAAATTTCTTCACTGAGCTGAAAAACATCTTCAGAGTAGAAACTTAAATAATTTGAGGACAGAACAGAAGGCGTCAGTATCATGGTTAAAGTGTTTGACACAGGTGATATTCAGAAATATGAAAAATCTAAGAATCCAACTCTCTCCACAGCTTAAATACAGCGGTGGTCTTGTGCATTATAAATGGCAATAAACAGTGTATGGATACCATCCGCATATCAAAGACTCACATTTCTTATGCAAGGTCAGTACTACAACAGAATGCCTGTGTCTGAGTAACAAGCAAATTTCAGTTAAGTGGGTATTTCATCTTCCTCTTGGTCCTTCTAAGGAAATAATAATAACAGCTATATTTACACGGCACTCTCAAGGTTAACAAAGCAGAAAAAAAGAACAATCTCTGTAATCTGCTTAAATGAAAGGAAGATTTGCGCTGCTGACACCAACAGCACACGCAAGAGCTGACTCAGAAAACATATTGGACTCCCAGCAAACAAATTAACAATGCTACTCCTGCATAACGAGAGAAATAATAAGGTGTCAGTTGAATACGTGCCCATACTAAATTAGCCCTCAGCCAAGCTTGATAAGAATAATGTCCATGGATACTAGACTGAATATTTACAAGGGCAGATTAGGACTGATTAGGACTCACAGGAGACTTGAATACAAAATGCAGAGATTTTGCTGTTAGTAAATACTCAATCACAGTGAAAGCCTTCAAATGATGGTCCATTGTTAAAGAGCACAGACATAACAAGTGGGGCCACTTCTTTACATCCAAACAAGGACACTGACTCAGAGCAGAGGGTCTCGGCTTCACCAGTAATTCAAAAAATATGAAAGCATCATAGCCTCAGCATGCAAAAAAGACTGTATTCAGAAACTGAGCCTTAAAACCAGCCATCAGGACTTCTTTTAACTTTATGATTTCACAAGAAATTTGGTTTTACAACTGAAATCTATTGTTCACAGATTTATTACAGGGTCACTGGAAGTTTTAATCCAAGCCCCCGAAGTCCGGAACAATTTACCTGCTGAGATCTGTTATTGTTTTTTGATCACACTTTAAATTTATTTTTTCTCTGAATTTTAATTGTACCTAATAATAGCATGACTGTTTTTACCTTTTTGTTAAGCACTTTCAAACCTTGTTAAGAAATGTGCTCTAAACAAAGGTAATTATTACTATTATTATTATTATTGACAGTTTATTGTTACAATTAACAATAATCAGTCGCCTCGCCTGCTGGTCAACTGACTGCAGCAGAAATACTGAAACCAAAATCAGCTCTCTTGTTGAAGAGAGCTGGAGGAGGGACAGCAAATTACAGGTGCAATGCTATTACACATGCAAGTGCTTGAATGCAGCTGTCTGATTCAAACACACATACACACAGTAACACACATACAGTCAGCCCCATAAGAATCAATCACGGCTGAGAGGGGTGATGATGAAATGCATGGGAATTTGCATGCGTGTCTGGGAGTGTGTGATTGGGACAGCTGCTGCTGCTGCAGTAAAGTTGCTAGACTTTATGTGTGTTTGTGTGTGTGGGTGTGTGTGTGTGTGCAGGATACAGGGATGGGCAGAGAGACATCCTCCCTCTGGGCAGTTTTAAGAGAGACTGTGTGTGCGTTCTTGTCCTTCTATTTTTGTGAGGACCAATCAGAGCTGCACAGACTGATGACATTTAAAGGTACAGTGTGTAACTTATTTGGCTTTTTATTAGCAAAATTCAATTTTCTTTCATAAATACGTATTTACTGAAGTCTAATCACAATCATATACAAATGAAAGCTTAGAATGAGTTGTTTACAAAGGTGCCACATAGGTGGCGGTGGCTGCCATGTTGCATCGCCATCTTTAAATACAGTAGCCGAAAGGGGACAAACTTGGTTCAAACGTTCTATTGAGTGTCTGTGAGCTTGTGTCGATCAGCAACCTGATCGTCTATTGGAGGACGATCGACAATGTTTTTTTTTGCCATTATAAAACACACACACACACACACAGTGCTACAGCTGAGCAGCATTGGCAGCTAGACCTTCCAATGTTGAACAGTTTTTATACAAAGTGCAGCCAAACACCAGGCTGAAGAGAGAGAAACAGCAGAGGCTCCTCTGTGGAGCTGCAGGTGAACCGGCTGGCAGCGCAGCACTGTCCTTTTTTTTTTTTTGTCTTTAGCAGAGGTTGTTATGGAGAAATAAACCCCGACAGTATGTATGTACACAGCTCCACCCACACCAGTACATCTTTCCCAGAATGAGGGAATAAATTAGCTCCATAAAATGCTTCTTTATAAAAGAAAGGGAGCCGACAGGATGTATTTCTCCATAACAACCCTACATTATCCCGCTCACTTACGAGTGAAATAATTCATTTTAAACATAATGTTGATCAAAATGTGACTTTTATCGATTTATAAATTGCATAATTTAGCGCATCTGCAAGTCACTTCTCCGCTGTTTTGCTAACCCTCCTCCTGGTCGTGTGCATTTGTTTTCAACAAAGCCTTTGATAATCCATTGGTACAGTAGATGGATTATCATATACATGTTACGACGTGTGTATTTGTGTTGTCTTATCGGTCAAAAACAAGAGCTAACAGTTTGCGGGGTGCGTTTGTGAAACATAAGGTGAAACATAATAGTTCAATCTAGAATTTGGACGCTGGATGTCACCCCCCCCACCCCTATTTTACAAACTGGGGCTTTTGAATTTTGTTAAAACCTGGCTTGACCTGGCACTCATTGTAAATGTGAAAATAATACAATTTACAAGAAACGTCTTATGAAACACCTAATACAAAATGTAAATCAAAACATTTTTTTGTCTTTTGTTTGCCAAAAACGCATTTGCAGACATAGAAACTTTGAGTGTGTCATAGAGATGTTAACCTACTTTTGGCATCAGTTCAGTCAGTTCAGAGGCTTTAAACTCTCTGTTTGAACTGTTAGGAAAAGTAATAAAACTCCAATAACAGAAATCCTAATAGACTTTTGATACAGCGCTGTGTAAAAATTACTGTGAGCACCGAGCGTAGATATAAAACATAATGAAAATCTCTTGCACTTAACCAGATTTTATAGCAGCTGTCTCTTGGTAACATAGTCATGAGTCGTCTTCTGCTGTGGGCTCAAAAATCAGGGTTAAATAAGAAAAGCATAAAAGTAAGGGAAGTAAATATAAGCATGGATTTAGTGGCGTTATGGTCTTTAGGAGGCCAACAAAGGTTAAAGGTTAAAGATTTGATTGTTAGGTTAAAGAGCTGGATTAGTAGAGATTAGAATCAGAGATTGAGTGTTTTATGTCAGTGGAGGTCCTCAGAAATATGGAGTTTAGTGAACGGAGAAGTGTGTGCAGTCAAGCCTCTCTCTCACTCTCTCTCACACACACACAGGTTTGGTTCCTGAGGGGATGGCGGTGGCTCCATCAGTCAGTTGGCTTAAGAGGGGACACTGACTGCAGATCTGTTCGGACACTCTAAATTTTCCGACACATCATCTTGCTATGAGCAACATGTCTGACAGCAGTGAACACAAAAGCCAAAAGCCTGGTATTAAGGTGATATTTAAAATGTCACCAATGTGAAATAAATCATCTCTATGTGCAGGTGTCTTTAATTCTTCATGACCTTGTTGCTGTTGGTGGCGAGCTGATGCCGTTTGGGACGAATCCCAACCATCGATCTCATCCAGCTCAGACTTGACTTTAAGTCACTCCCCAACCCCCCCAGCCCCCTTCACGATCTGACATGCTGGCAGCAGTGTATTATTTTGAGTGGCATCTAGATTCCTATCACAACAACAACTACAAAAATCTCCCTAATTATCCACTTCGCTTCTGCCTCACTAATAACGAACCGTTGTCTTGGTCATTTTCTGTTTGTTTCTCATCAAAGCTAATGATGTTATTCTGAGGTCAGCGGCCATGTTTTACCCAGCAGAAGGAAACAGCAGATTGTCTTTACTCAGATCAATAGCTCTGAAAGCCTCGTCTCTCCCTCCCTCCCTCTCTCTGCTTTTCTTCCTCTTTTCTTGTCTCCCCGTTTTGATGATGTCATGCAAAATGAAAGGTAAAGCCAGGCAGCGAACGAAGAGCTAAAGTCACTCTGTTTTCAATGCAGAAAGCATCAACGATTTCTTCATAACTTGCATCACTTTCTTTACACCTCTCTTCCCTCATCTCTTCTTTCACTCTCTTGTATCATACCCCTCCCGAACCCAATTTGCCATCTTATTTCCTTTGGTTTACTTTGTTCTCCAGTATGTTCACATGCATATAAATAAACTGATTAGAGTGAACTCCCAGACTAGAGTAATGAAGAGAGTTCAAATCACGATGGCATCAAAGAAAAAGAAGAATATGGAGCTACTTAATTTTCTGTTAATATACTTTTCAGGGTGTTTGTTTTTTTACAGCTTTCTGGTGCAATCTCTGTCACACATGGCAATGAGTTGGATGCAATATGAATTTGCTGTAACAGTCTAAACACATATAGTTCCTCAAAAGACTCATGGTTGCCAGGGAAAGTTTATTAGGCAGACAGATGCTAACAAAAATAGCAAGATCAAAGGACGACATGGTAATTAATCGTTGGTAGTGTTGACTGTTGAAACCCAATCAGGGAGTGAGGGAACATGAGCGCCAACGCCATTATTTCCAAAGGTCTCAGTAGCATCTCAACCTGTACACAAGTCGTCCAAACTGAAAAGTCTCTGCCTCTTCAGTTGGAGCGGTGTGGACATCAGGTGTGAACACAGGCAGAGAGAGAGAAGTTTCCAAACTGAGGATGCAGCCTCTGAAGATCTAACTGACTGAGGCATTCAATGACCCTGCAAGAGATTAAAAAGCCGCCGACTCTCAAGAATCTTCAAGAGCCTCCAGCACCTGGACTGTTGCCTTTCTACAGCTCAGATGTGTGTGGTGAAATGATGAGGAGACCAGAGCCTTCATCACATTTGCACATGAAACAGAGAGAAATGTCAGATTCCCATCGTCCGTCTTCTTTTCACGACCTATTCTCACTGTGTCCCTTTCTTCTACTTTTCCTTCTGCATCTACACCAGCTTTTTATCTGAAAGTGTGCAGCTCCTAATTCACTCAACAGTAATGGACGTAAAAAAAAAAAAAAAAAAACTCTGAGTTACATTTACTTCTGTCAGTTTTCTGGAGCTTCATTTCACAGCAGTAGATCTTATCAGAGGAGCCTTTGCCTCTGTGTCCTTACATCATCCACAGTACATACACACAGTATGTGCTGTGCTGTGCAGTGTGTTCGAATGTGTGAGTTTGTACACAGAGCAGGTCGTATAATGTGAATAAATCATTGGGTCACCTTCCTCTTATTGCATTCATGCATAAGTTCTGTGTCGGGCTCTGGAAGCTTTCAAGGAGCCCACTTCAATGAAGTCGCTGGAGATTTTTTATTTTTATACACATTTCCTTCTTTGTTCCTCTCATCCTCCCTCTGTCACTTCTTCTTTCCTCCTCCATCTGATTGTCTTACTCACTCTTTTTCTTCTTTTACTTCCTCTACTGACATATCAAAAACCAGACAGTGTCTTTTTAAATCTATAATCCTCCACATCTTCTTTTCTTTCCTTATGTTTCAGTAATGAGTCGATTGCTCCTGTCCAGATTAGATCAAAGAGGAATGCTGTGGTTTGCTTTTCAAGCACATGACCAGTCGGCCTGTAGCTCCACACAACATCAGTACACAAACCCACTGTGATCACAGGACAGGTCTATTAATACACACCAAGCTCGTTATGAACTCAGATGAAAAACATATTCTCGGGGCAAGAAATTAAACCGCCTCGCTCTGGCTGGAGGCTAGAGGTGGTTTTTTGGAGAAAACTAATGAACAAGATCATGGAAACAGATTCCTGACGCCGTGCCTAAATTTTCACCAATGTGCACCCCAGGTGTCAAGGAGAGTTCAGTGATTCCCGAGCGGCCGGCTGTCTCTTCTCTTTTCAGTTTCTACCTTTAAATCCAAGGATTAAACAACATCACAGACACCTTCAGGGACTACTAATCTGATCCATCACCGAGGAGAGCTCCACATCCGGCTCTAAACGCTTGCTCTTATAGGAGGAAGCTCCCGTCCCTATTTTGTGTTTCAGCTTTTAAAGGACAGACTTGGTCGAATGGCGGATCAGAGCAGCAGCTTCGGGTCTGATTATATCCCTCTGAATGGCTTTTTGTTGATCATCACACTCAACACTCAAAGACTATTTAAACAGCATCTGTGAACATTTCATTGATGTGTTCAGTATCAACATTTTTGTGAGTTGCCAAACATCACATCATAATTAACATCACAGCATGATCGCACCCCTCACAGCCAGCTGCAGGTACATATCCTGCAAAACATATTGGCTGTTGCAGTTGAGTTGCAAATTCCTTATAGTTTGAATTGCTCACCAGATTTTGCTGTTGCACATTTCCAGCAACAGTTTGGTCGACAGTGTGAGACAGAAGAAGAGCATGTGTAAATGGCCTTAAACCAACACTAAGGAACTTTTCAACCTTCATAAAATATTTTCATAACTTTTGTGATGATACATCGACTTACAACAAGTTGAATGACACCTCTGTCATGGCCTGAGGGGGTCTGTACTGTATCTCTTTCTCTGGCACTAAGCAGCTTTGAGGAGCATGGTAGGAACCCTGCTCTCACTTAAGTTTCACTTTCACTTTTGCGAGTCACAACAAGGAGGGAACAGGCAAAACGGCACTTTAGCAATGGATTATGTTTGTGTTTTCACTTTGAAATGATCCACTGTAAACAGAAACTTAGTTTTGATGTCTTCTGTTAATTTTAATGCAGGATATTTACAGGGCTTCACGCTAGTGTTCATGGGAAATGGAGTCTTTCTTCAGGCAAAACACTACCGCTTTGGTCCACAGGCACCGCCAAACTCAACCAAAACTGAAAGTTCTTTAGTACTGCTTTAACTTCTCCGATTCAAGGTTGACGTGTTGTCGAAGCATGAAAACTGAGCTGAGCCCAAAGTGAAACTGTTTCCATCCTGTTCGCTAATTCAGCTCTGGTGGGTGAAGTCAGCTGTCTGGAGAAGGAGCCAACCATGGAGAAAAGCCACAGCCTCAAGTTCTGTTAATGTGAGTGGATTGGAGATGTTTCGTCGTTCTGCTACATGGACAGGGAGGCTTGTGGTTCTGTCCAGGGTTGGGAGGGTAACTTTAAAAATGTATTCCAGTACAATTACAAGTTACCTGTTAGAAAATGTAGTAACTTACTCTAAGTATCACAAAATTGCAGTAATGTAACGGATTACATTTAGTTACTTTTGGATTACTTGAATACCAAACATGCAAATTCAGTCACGCATCCGTCACGCATCAATCCACGCAGAGGAAACAGGAAATGAAACGCACCGAGCATCCGCTAAATTTCTAAATAAAACACAATGGATAAACTCTCGATTGTAAATCAACACTTTATCAACATTAGTGACAGCCGCCAGGGCACAAACCACGAGTGGGGTTAGCGGGGGTTAACGTTAGCTTATCACAGACACAGTTCATCACGCAAGAAAGTCACAACTAACAGGTTTTGCACAGTGGTTTACACTTTGCACAGACAAGTCTTAAAATGTGTGCAATGCAACAGCTTCTCACCCATGCCATCTACAGTACACAGATCAGCTGTTAAAACCCAACTCATCAATAACAGGATCGTGATATTGGGCCACCGCTCGCATTAGCTACACAACAAACCGTTGACAATTAATCCACACTCAAACCAAAGCAACAATAATGTTAACTGTACTCAACAAGCTATTATTACAAGGTTTACAACAGATATGACAGACAACCTGGGCTGTGTCTGTGTGTGCGACTGTGCGTGCGCGTGTGCGTGTGTAAGAAAGAGAGGGAGAGAGAAAGTCTGTAACCTGTTAGCTGTTAGCTACCGTAGCTCAGGCGTCGGTCACCTGTCAGGTAAAAGCTGCCGTTTATTCCTCAAATGAAGCTTGTGAAGTTGTTTAGCCTCTCTGGTAGAGTTATCCATCACTGCAGTTGAATTAGCCACTAAACTGCTGGACGCTAAAACTGAGGGGGCGTCTGTGTTTACAATTCACGAAAGCAACGTGAATTTACGTGCCGCTCACACATGTAGTTACACAACGAGGCAGCGTAGCCTCTGCCACATACCTAACTACGGGCAGAAGAGGCAGAGGAGCTCTGTGCCTCTCCTCTGAAATACAACTTCTATGGCCGCTTTATAGCCTGTGGTTGATTTTAAAAATGTGAAGTAATCAGCCAAGTAATCTCCGTTTTTATCAAATGTACCGGTTATCTGATTAGGTTTTTTTTTCTGTACTTGTAACGGACTACAGTTACCCTTTTTTTGTATCCTGATTACGTAACGCCGTTACATGTAGTCCGTTACTCCCCAAGCCTGGTTCTGTCTATTTGTTTCACAGTAAAATTGACACTTACTGTATGATTAGCATCCACCATGGGCTGAATGAATGAATGAATGAATGAATGATTAGCTGTGGTCTAAAGCTTAACCATTACCATTCTGATAGAGCTGTCACATTATTACTAGTGTATAGATATTAAAATATATTTGTCATTGTTTTTAGTTAATGTCTAATATGGACAGAAGTTACATTTGCACAAAACAGCATATTAGGTCTAAATGGGCAAAGGTGATATATTTTGATTTCTTCAAATTCCAAATAAATTAAGCAACTTTTTTATTTTTTTCATATTCAATATTTATCTCCAGTGCAGCATTTTGTTGCACTATATAAAACAAACTCACATAAAACATGTTAAACAATTAGCTACTGATGTTTGTTCTTAATGCCAGATTTTTAAGAATAGTTTGAGTGGAATTAGTCTGTCCTAAATGGATGGAAAATATGACGAGTGTGAATTATTCAAATGGATGTTCTCTGAGAAGTGTGTGTTCTGAAGCTGCATCACAGCAGAGTGACAGCGAGGAGGATTTGAAGAGGACGAGTTTGACTGTTCCCCTCGGCAGAGATTAAATTTTATGATTAGAAGCACGGAGTCGGAAGCACACACACACAGTGGAAAATTGCATGTCACATCTAATAATTCAGACTGAGGTGAGGTGTTGATGACAGTGTAACGATAGGGTTGAGTAATACAGTTTAATGAGCACTTAAAACATGTCCTTCAATTAGACAACTGCTCCTGCAAATCCATCCATTGTTGCTGGTTGAAGTCACAGACTGCTTCGCTGTGACTGCGTGTGTGTGTGTGCACGTCTGACTTTGTGTGTGTGTGTGTGTGTGTGTGATCCTGACGGTCCTTGTAGCAGAGTCTGTCCTTAAACAAGCCAGGAGCCGGTTTAGTGCAGTGAAATAGTTTCTGCTCGCTGTAATCATTCTTCCTGCTCACACTGACCATGAGGTGACCCCTTTCTCTTTGTCTTCCATCTCTGAAATTCACTGGGTGCAGCTTCTCTAATGTGAAAATTTTCCAGTGACAGTCAACTGACTGATTTGCGATCAGTAGATAAATTAACAGGGGAGAGAGTTCAGTCTCTTTTTTGTACAGAATGTGCTCTGTTTTCACAGACACTATTCCTGTGATGAGCTGCAGCACAGACACCAATACAAAAAGGGCATTTCACTGTAGAATGACTGTGAATTAGGGAAAAGGCTAAAAAAAAACATGTCCAGCCAGAGGAATGTTTTGCACTGCTTTTTGTGTGTGAAGCATTCGAGCATGTCACTTAAACTTAAAACTTACACACATTAGGCCTGTGTCAGGTCCACACTAACATGTTTTACATTTTATCATTTTAGCTCACTCAGAAACAACACATGTGAAAATGCATATCACATGACCATCCATGAAGTGGCCATACTGGTGTCAAGTCTGCAGTTGGTTGTTTAAGTTGTGTAAAATGTTACAAACAAAGAGGAACAGTAACCAGTGTTTCCTTTGCTTGGGCCAATGATTGAAAATAAAATTGAAGTCAGAAAGTTAACGTGGGTGTCTGCATCAGCATTTCCAAAAGTCTCTGTTTTTAGGGCTCAAAGGTTTAGACACTCTCCATGAATGTAGCAAAAGTGATGAGTTTTAACACTAAAATCTACCAGTGTGGACATGGCCTGACTCTGCTGTATCCCCAGGTGTTATTCTATAAGAGGATCCAAAAACTTTCTCAGTGTGGTAACAACAGGTCGGTGTCAGCAAATCAGAAAAGAGGAGGCTCTGACCCTCTCTTCTGATTGGGTGGCGTGATGCTTCAGGGTTAGTTCTTCGTTGTAACATCACAAAAAGTTATAGGGTAAGTTTCTGAATACAGACTGTTTGCATTTCTCAGACTTTGATATGTTAACATTATTATTATAGGCCCGATTTACAATCACACTACACATGTATAAGTGTGTTGGCTTAAAGCAGATATCAGTGGAATGTTTTTGTTAATATAAGTCCTAAATAGTCCTATTTTCCGTCAGCAATCACTTACATGAAGTATTTCAGCCTAAACACGAGTCTCTCCGTCACTCTGCTCTGCTGTAACCCGAGGAGAAAATTTTCCTTGTGGGATACAAGTGTTATCCAATGAGGAGAGAGAACGGCATGAAGGGCTGTGTGTGCAGCCAAGGGATGCGCGTGAATGTGGTGACGTAGCACAAGGACCAATTGATGCCTGACAAGGGCGGGGGCTGCTAACTCATGGTGCGTTCAAGGAAACTCGTACTTTGTGTTTTTCCTTCCTGTGAAGTCATACCAGTTCGATCTGGTACGAGTTCACGGGTCGGAAGTTACGAGTGGCCGTTATAGGGAACTTTCACAGACAACAGGATGGTAAAAACACGAGCTACGGGTTACCTGGAACGCTACCAAGTCGTAGTTGTGACTTGAAGCTGTAACTTACGGTTTCAAAAGCCTGCCTTGAACACAGCATTAGCCGAAACGGCCGTGCCCCTGATATCTGCTTTAATAACCAGTACAGACAGGAATGATCACAGCAGCTAAAACCCAGTGTAATCTACATGTGACTATTGTTTTAAAACTTAATGAACGTGAACCTGTCTGTGTGATTGTCAGTCACGTCTTTGACCTCATGTCTGGTTGAAGGACAACACTGCAGGACTCCTCCCGAGCCCCAGTCGATCAAAAGTGTAACATGACATCCTGTCGATTCCCATCATCCCCCTCACCACTCGCCTCTTTCTCCATATGCACGCGTTCATACTCCTCTCACTTCTTACTTTATCTCCATCCATCCATGCAACCATCCAGTCATACATCCAGCCTTCCATCCCTCTTATGAATCCATCTTTGTCTTTATGCTTCCAGCTCCTCCGTCCTGTTCACTGTTACATGACCTGGTTATCAGTTCTCTGTGTCCTTCCCCAATCACTTTGTCCCCTCTGGTGGGTCATATGATCCCAGTCTCCCTCCCTCCATCCCTATGTCTCCATACAGTAATGATTCGGAGAACCTGAGACCACCCCAGAGAAAGAGAGAGAGCAGAATAAAGAGGGAGAGACTTAGGAAAGAAGGATAGCAGAAACACAGAGAGAGAGAGACCGAGATGGGACTAAGGGAGGAGAGAGGGATGGACAGATCAATACCTTTTAACGGGAGGGTGCTCTCAGTTCAGGTTATAGATCTGTGAAACACACACTCACATGCACACGCGCGCGGACATGTACACGCATGCACGCACACATACCGACACTGCACACGTCTAAAAAGGCAAAAACATACACATGTACACACACAGATGCACTTTTCAATTCAAAATATGCATATCCATCTCTAGGTGTGACACTCTCACAAACACACAGAGCTTGGTGCTTCTGGGAATTTGCTCAGCTTTGTCTCTGTCCACTGGAATGTAAATGTGTGTGTGTGTGTATGAGAGAGCTCCCTCCGTCATTTCTAACCTTCACTCTCTTGATGTTTTATATAATGCACTTTTTGAAATCCATATATTTACAAAATTCCTCCCATGTTTAGAATTTCTATTCATCATCATGGTTGTGGAGATCATTTAAGCTCTGTTTGAATCACGATTTTTCATTGATCCTTTCTCTTAATCTTCTCTCATGCTTTAGATTAATTTCAAAGTTGGAAAAACTCCTGATGTGCTGAGTCTAATAACGTCTTCTCAAATCTTCTTTATCTCCTTAATCTTGTTATGTCTGAGCATTCAGCTAATCTTTTACCTGGGCAGAAACTATGAAGTAAATAAAACATAAAAAAGGAGGATGCAAGAGAACCATAGTTGTGAAATATCAAAGCTCCTGCACATTGAGAACGTTTTCTTACTCAATAACAGGCTACATTGTTACATCTCATTTTCCCTGTCTGTGGTGATTTAGCGCAGCACCTCCTGCATTGATTTGTCGTCCTGCGTCCTATCAATTCTGTTAGTTACGCTTCATTATTTTTGCAGAGATGTGCAATTATGTAAGTTGTGGAATGAAATCAACCAAGGGGCAAATTGCCCCGGCAGTGCTGACTCGATGACGTGGACATAATGTCAGATTCTTGTAAAAATCTCACAAAACAAGCTTTTTGTCCTGTAATAGATTTTTGTGCGTTTGTGCCAGTGACTGTTTTTAGTAGATTTTAGCAGCTCTGAGATGGCGCCGCTGGAGCAGAGAGACAAGAGGAAACAAGACTGGGTCAAAACCTCATATACGGCTGGAGCACATTGTGGCTTATTTGCATTCTGCCGAGTGTCAGCTGCTTTCAGGCCTTTATCTCTTCTTCTGCTTCTCTTCCTTTCTCTGTGCTCAGTGTTTTAATACAGTTGAATTGACAATGAAGCTCTTCTCATTTATATGTTTTATGTTGGTGTTGTCAGACAACAGTACTATGAAAGTATAAAACAGGGATTTAAATACAGCACATAAAACTAAAATCCTGCAATTGCTAAAATCACAATTTTATAACCATGACACTGTCGCACAAAACACAATAGTTTAAGACAAAGACTGTGATTTAATCTGGATCGACAGGGAAAGCCTGCAATGAAACACTATTGTCTGAATGCAATTTGAAAAAATCAACTTAAAAACAAGGAAACATGGACGAATAATGACTTCTGATAAAACTCAATATTGCAAAATATATTTGAAGTGTGTGAGGTGATTTTTTGATAAAACAATATTTAGATGATGTAGCCTATCATTCCCCAACAAGATTCAATGGAAAGACAGACTGCAGGAAACACTCCATTACTGTAAATAAAAATGAAAAAAAAAATTGTAAATAAAATAAAATAAAATTGTGGCAGATGTCAACTGTCTTGCAAGGAAAGTAGTTCAGATTTTGATGCTATTGTAATTGTTGTTGTTTGTAGACGCCATATGACACGAGTCAAGAGAAGTCAGTTAAGTGACAAAGCTGGAAATTTTGTGCTAAATTGTTTGCAACAAGCAGTGAGGAAACTCCAACACTCGGCCTGTCATCATTCATTCGGTCAGTTTAGATGGCTGGCCCCACTGTTGTTTTCCATTTACTGTAGTCAGACATCAGTGTGAGGACAGAATATCTATGACTTTCTGACATTGAACTTCAAAGTTGAGTACAGAGACATTTTAAAAATTTAAAGGAAAAGAAAAAGAGCTCTGAGAGAAAGACATTATCAGAACAGAGAGCTTCCAGCAAAAAAAGATGGAGAAAGAGGAGATGAAACAAAAGTGAAAGCAGCTTGAAAATGCTAACTCAGTAGAGAGGCAGCATAATGTGCTGACTCTCAGTCCTTAAACGCAAACAGCCTGCAGGAAACGGAAACTGTCATAGAAATGCTGCTCTTTCTGTACTTTTTTTTGTCGCAGGTTTGGTTTTTGCAGGCAGCAGGACACACAAACTGACCCTGACAAGCAGCTTCTGCCTGTCACAGCTCAGCTCTGTGCCGAGGATTTGTATTGAACAGAGACACAAACAACATTCAGCGGCCATCAAGGAGAAGTCTCCTATTCTGTTCAGGGGCAAAACACATTGACTTCGATCTCAAGGGCTCCGACTGTGGAGTGTAGGGGTGTGACGGTTCACCAAACCCACGATTCGGCTAGAACTTTGGTTTTTGACTCACAGTTCGGTTCAAACCTCAGTTTTTAAAAACATACTGAAAAACCTTTTGGAAAACTTCCAGAAAAAATGATTTTCTTAAAGGATTGTTGCATTGCAATATCAAGAACATGAACATTACTTAAAGCAGAAGTAAGCGGAATGTTTGTGTTAATATAAGTCTTAAATAGTTATATCTTCCGACAGCAATCACTTATTATACAGTGTTTGATCTGAAACACGGGTCTGTCAGTCACTCTGCTCTGCTGTAAGCCGAGGAGAAAACTTTCCTTGTATCCTACAACCTTTATCCAATGAGGAGAGAGAACGGCAAAAGGGGCGGTCCTCTCTGTGTGTGCAGCCAAGGGATGCGCGTGAATGTGGTGGCGTAAGGACGAGGGCGGGGACTCCTCTTTGAGGATAATAAAGTTAAACTTGAACTTGAACTTGAGGACTGCCAACTCCATCGGCTGACAAGAAGTTAGCCAAAACAACCGGATCGCTTACTTCTGCTTTAAGTTACATTAACTTAAATAATATAACACTTCTCTTTAGACCAGTCCACAATAAAAAATTTTTAAAAAACACAACAAACTATTAATCTCTTAACTATCCTGGAATACAAAAAAAACAACCATTTGTCCAGTCTACATTGTCTAAAATAAAAATGAAAAACACCAGTCTGAGGTAGGCTATTACAAAAATAAGCAAATCATAAGTTCAAAAGAGTAATAGGTTACATTTGCATCACAAAACCGTTGTCCACGAAAAAGTCAGACCTCTGCTCCACCTGAACGAGCAGGATATATTCAGAACCTTCAAATGTGCAAGCAGTTGTCCGTAAACAAACATGGTGAGCTGGCAGGATTATATTTACACAACGTGTGAGATCAAAACAAAACACACCCGCTGAGCAACATCAGGTGATATCTGCATTTTCCAATATAATTCATGAGCCTTTCAAAATCCTTGTTATTATAAAAAAAGCAGTAATCAAACCGGCCCAGGTCTCCGCTCCCACCCACCTTTACCCACCTGACTGGGCTATGAGCCTAATACCAGCCAGGATGAGGTGTTGGTGTATAATGCAAATCGAGCTGATGAGAATGAAATGGAGAGATGGCGAAAGAGAGGATTAAAAAGAAAAGAAAGCAAACAGGAAAGAGAGCGATAAAATGAGGATGAAGCAGAATCTGTCACACTGAGCTTTGAACTTTAATCTGAGATATAAAGACACTGAGTTGAGCTGCCGTCTGTCTGTCAATGTGATCAACAGCTGGATCAGTCACTATGCTGCATACAGTATTTTTTCCCTCCCTCACTCAGAATCTCTCTTAGATAGAAAACAAATACATTAGCACTTTGGAAAGACAAAATGACAAGAATCACTCCACCAATCAGGCACACTGTGGAAATTACGTCACAGTGAAGTTGCCCTTTGACCTTTGATCATACAAAATGGCATCACTTTATTTTTTCCTTTAGGCATTTAATTCACATTATGCTTACTGTAGTATATGAATTTGTGATTAATGCCAAAAATGGCTTTTATGAGGGCAGAGTGGCCTTAACTTTTGACCACCAAATTATAAGTACTTTATTTATGTATTTAGTTAGTTAGACCCCCATTAACCACTGTAGCTGAATGAAACCAAACAGTTATTTCTTTAAGAAACCCAAACTACATTTATAATAATCCCTCTGTATTTATTTTTAGACTGATAAGTAAATGCCAGCCACTCAATAGTTAATGGGGAGGTTTTTAAAAACCAGCAGCAGCATTAACAACACCTGCATTGTAGAATAATTTCAAATACATATTTACCTATTCAGCATCTGGCCCTGAGATGCATGCATGAGGGTTTTTTTTTTTTTTTTCCATTAAGGCAAACTCCACCTCCACCTTGACCTCATCCTTAATGCATCTCATTTACAAGTGGTTCTATTTCTTTCCCTCCAAATTCAACGTGGACACTCCACTCGCTTTGGAACAAAACACGAGTAAGGTCGACACAGATTGAGGCTGAGCTCACAGAGCTGCAGGCAGAGCCTCGCTCAACATGAACATATGTACGGAAACATTCAGAATCAACTCCTTCGTAAAGAGGACTGTGGAGAGGTGGAAGGTGAGGGAGTTTCTGAAAGCAGCAGAGTCCAGCCTTGTTATATGCACAGTGAATGCTTTTATGTGGATCTCATATTGTGTGTGAATGATTGTGATGACATGATGGGAAGGTTAGGACATGTCAGTTCACTTCATTCCATTTTACTCTAAAGCATACAACATCCCCAGTGAGCTATTTTTGCTGCCTTCTGTTGAACAGTGTTTGTTGACTGTTGTTTGCTTTTTCAAATAAAGCTTGTTGGAGATTTTCCCCTTTTTATAAAGTTTAAACAGACTTGAGAAAACTAGGCTTGGTTGGTGTCTAAAATATTTTTCATTATTGTTATATTGTTGTATCTTGTGTTTTTTTGTTGTTGTTGTTGTTGTCTTTGTAATACACATGCAAAATATTATGTTTTATGTTTCAGATTCGGTAGGGAAATGTTGTGCAAAAACTGGGGAAAAAAAATAGATAGGCTACATGAAATAAATAAAGACAAATAAATAACATATTTTTTCTATGAAAAATAATCACTTTTGGTGAAAAAAATATCAATCATCGACAAAGTATGTTCTAAAGGTCCCGTATTTTCCACAGTTTTTTGCAGCGCTTTATTTGAAGTATTGATCTATAATAAGATATAATGGTAGTTTTAGGAACCAAAACCAAAAAGTCTCTGTGTAGTCTCTCCTCTTTCAGGCTTCTCTCTGGAGCTCTAGTATCAACAGGTCGATGCCTCCTCTCTTCTGATTGGCTGACTATTTCCTAAATGATCCAATAAAGACCAAATCCTGCAAATGTTCAATGGTGGGTCCTGGTGGGGTGGGTGGGTTTGGTGACTGCCTTGTCGGGACATTACAAAGTGACAGAAGTCCTGACAGCTGGTTGTAAGGCTCAGTTTGTCTGTGGAGCTTTAAAATATACATCTACCTTTATACAGTGAGGGGAGAAGTTTATATGTAACAGTTCTATTGCCAACTGAAATAAGTAATGCAGGTTATAAAATGAAATGTCTGCACTAAGGAACAAATGAATCAGCAGAATTATTGCCTGCAATCAAAACTATTTTCAGTAATTGACATCAAAAACAAATAACTCAGCAGTGTAAATATAAACTCACCACTCTCCCTCCCTTTAAAAATCAAAGCATTATTCAAGCTGTAGAAGATGTCACTGAATGCATCTCAAGACTATACATCTGTGCTTAATATTTATTATCGCATCACATCATTCACCTTATGTCTGCGTCCAATTTGTTAATGTGGAGGCTGTGCAGTCATCAAACTATTTACAATACATATGCTAATATACTTTCAAACTGAGTATCCACTCATTTGTTTTACTTTCATGACATAATATGCCGGATGTGGCATTAGCGGAGCTGATGAGTCATTCTGCTCAGTCAGTGCTGTGACTCATCGGTTGTAATCCTGCTCTACATTTCGTTTCTGATCACATGGGCCCAAGATTAGATAATATTTGCACATTTCTTGCAGCATTATTTGACCCTGTTTGAGGTACCAGAGGCGCGTCGAGCAATGCATCCATCAGAGTAGTGTGCCATAGTGCTCCTTAAACATGTTTTCTTCTCTTTCATTCTGTTTGTCAAACATTTCTCTGATGATACAAATTCGCAACAAATGATAATGTTAAGACAGGTTTTCTGTTGATTTCTCCTGCAGCACCAGGCTCTTTCTCTCTCACTGTGTGACACAGTGATGTGTTGACCTTAATTAAACAAAAACCAACCCTTGCAAGATCAGCGCCTTCGACCCGTTGTCCCAGATCTCGTCTCGTGAGAAACATGGACTGCTTTACGGCACTAAGACACAAACATGCCCTGTAATCTGCAATCTCTTGCTAACGGGTAGACATTGATCCACGGATTGCCTTATCACGTTGTTAAATACCTCGTTAAATGATTCAAAAAATAAATTGTGCAGGACGTTGGGAGTTTTAAGCAGAATGTAAGATGTTTGAGAAGCGTATCACATAAGTGAAAATACTAAATACAATATGGACTTCACCTGGTCAATACCCAATATCACTGCCAGCAATTGGCTGCTGTTCAGAATAAATTTGTTTACATCCCTGGTGGAAAGCATCAACAGCAGACTGTCAAAGATTCACATTGATAAACACTTATTTAAGAAGCCTGTTCATGTTTGTGTTTATAATAATAATTATAACAGGCAAAAATGAAAAAAGCATAAAACAAGGTCATTATCAAACACTAAATAACTTCATGACATATTCAAAAAGGAGTCGGAAGAAGAAAAAAAACATATCTAATCCAATCCAAAAATCCAAAAATAAATGGTTTGTCCGTTAAATTGGTTGTTAACAGCCTCTACTACGTCTACTTGTGTGCAAAGTCAAACATACTGTATACTTCCCATAATTTACAAAGAAGATGATTTTAAATAAATAACTAAATATATAAGCAGTAACCCCTGCTGTTGTAGGTCTGAGCATGAATAGACTATGAGACTAGATTATGAGAAAAGCTAATCGGTAGCAGAAACACTAACGTACTGTGACTGTAACCAAGAACACTGAGCTCTTTGTCTCTGACTGTGTTTCCTGATTCACAAACACAAGACAACGTTTCACCTTCTGGACTTTAGCATTTAGGATTTCATGTAACTGTATGTCTGTGTGTGTGTGTGTGTGTGTGCGCACGTGTGCACAAAGTCAGTCCTCAAGTCCAGAGTCATTGCGTTGCGATTCTAAGCTACAGAGCGAATGGCAGGCGTTCCCAAAATAGCATAGGCCTTGTTAAATATTTCAGTAACTCAGATGGCAGCATAAGGAGGAGGAGGAGGAGTAGGAGAGAGAGAGGAAAGAATAAAACATCAAAATAAGCCCGGCACACACAAGTGCTGAGTGATCAAGCAGCAAAAATAGAGAGAAAAAGTGAAGCAGCATCATGATTATGATGCTGTATCATGAACGTCTTGATCTTTGCTCTCGTTTGGAACGACTATGCTTCAGTTTCCAGTTGTTCTGCTCAACAATCACTTCTCTCACACTTCTGGAGAAATGGTATAAAGAGACTGAGCCAGACACAAACACAGACACTCAGATGGAGACAGAACCAAAGAAAATAACACACACACACACACACACACAGGGAAAGTCTGCTTTAAAAAAAACCAAACCTACAGCTGCCAAAGCCACAGTTGCCGTGTTTTGGGCACAGACAACATTACCCTACACACACACACACACACACACACACACACACAGAAACAAACACACACACACACACACACACACACACACACACACACACACACAGAAACAAACACACACACACACACACACACACACACACAATCTAAATTATACAAGCTCATTCAATCCCAAAACCACATTCCTCACCCCATCAAATCTAATGGAGCACTGGGTTCCTGCTGGTTTTGGGGCTGGAAATGTTTTTTATAGCTGGAAATAGGTGTTGGCTGCGGATAGAAACGTATAGAGGATTTGCTGGCGTTAAGTTACTATGTCTGGCTGCGTCACTCGAGTAGACAACACGGACCTTATATTATTAATTTAATTATCAGGGTCACGACTTAATAGTGAGTATACTTTTATGAGACTGATTCTGTAAATTGGCTATCTGGTGCCCCGAGGTGGGTTTAATATAAAATAAGTCCTATTCGTTTTTGTAATCAATATTTTTATTATTCATTATTATTATTTATTTTATTATTTTTATTAATATTTTCACTAAATCTGACAGCCAATACTACTCACTAGTGGACTGTAAATAGTGTCCTCAACGTGAGGCAGAGCACAACATTTATGGTGCCCAGGCGTGAAGTGCAACATTAATTGGCGTTGCCTGTGTGAGTTTGTGTTTTGTGAGCAATCTCCCCAATTTAAATGATTTGAGGCACAACAACAGCAACCTCAACAACATGTAACTAAGAAAAAGGTTTGAGGACCTTTAGTCTTAAGAATTGAAAGGAACTGTCATTGTCATCAGCATTGTGCTAGGGGTGGGCAATATGGGCAAAAAAAAAAATCTTGATTTCTTTTTTAGTTTTCCGATGACAATAATCTGACAATATTGTTCAATATATATAGTATATATATATATATATATATATATATATATATATTTTTTTTTTTTCAAAAGATGCTGGAAAACGACTTGTTTACCAGGACACATATGGATGGATGCAGTGTTTGAGAACAACATCTCTTTTTTATTTTCCATTAAAGAGACTCCCAATTAAACTCAAGTGTGGAGACATTAAATGGCAAAATATCCAGGTTCTTTGCTCTGACATAAATTGTGCAGCATACATGCATGAGCAAATATGACACTTTACCATTTCTTAATACTGTGAACTTTAAGGCTGCGGCCACTAAACTGAAACTTCAACAGTGTTTTCTTACTCCTCTCATTCAAAACCTGGTGCCTACAGTATATTACCCACAATGCAGCTCTTGGACAGATTTGGAGACATGTTTTTCATAGACAGTGACCTACATGGTTATTTAAGTTGGGTTTTTTTGTAAGAAATTCAACAGAAAACACTTTATTTAGCTTAAAGATGACCTATGCATGCCTGGTCGCTTTTCCACTGTATTGCTAACCCTCTGCCTGGCCATGTGCATTTGTTGTGCATCGCCGGTGTAAAATCAATCCATGGAGCAGTGGGTAAACGTTATATAACATTTACGATGTTATGACGTGTATATTTGAGTAGCCTTAAGTTCTTAACTATCTTAAACAAGAGATTGAGGGTTACAGAGCACATTTGTGTTGTGGTGCTGCAGAGACGAGAGCTCTGACACCAGTCTCCTGGAGCTGAAGCTGTTGAACACCAAGCTTTGATATAGTTTTATTTAATAATATAATGAAAGAAAGTGTTTCTTTTGGCTCCATCTGCATGAATCTGAAAAAAGGAAGAGCATGTTTTACATTGTCAATTATAGTCTTGTGCCTCATAAGTCTGAGTTTTCTTTTGCTGCATGAGTCATAAATGAGCCAATTTCACAGTGCTTCATGCAAAAGTGTGTGTGAGAGAGAGTGTGTGTGTGTGTGTGTGTCTGTGTATGTTTTTCTCACACCTTAAGTTTACAAGAATGTGTTAAATCTAGGTCAGCATAATCAATTTATCAACACGAACATTCACTCTGATCTAAGAATAGAACGACAGGAGTTTATTGAGAATAACTGGGAGACAGTGAGATGCTGGGAGCATGCTTGACAGAGAGAAGGAGGGAGAAAGAGAGAGAGTGACAGAAAGATGCAGAGAGAGGAGGAGGAGGATGAGTAGACTGAAAAAAGGAGAAAAATGAGAGAAGCGTAAGACAGACGGATTTGTGTGATTTTATCTTTGGAACAGATGCTGTGTGGCTCCAGGCCGCCGTGTACGCCCTGTTTAATATGACATCATACACTTAGAGGCAGACATCACACACACACACACACACACACACACACACACACACACACACTCACAGAGGCTCTCCACTGTCCAGTGCTCGAGGCAGGTTGGTATTGATCTGTTCTAGGAAGTGCATGCAGCGGTCAGTCTGTCGGTCAGCTATTTATGAAGGGCTCTAATTCTAATTCTCCCTCTCCATCCGTCAGCTGTCCATCCATCCATCCATCTATTCCTCCTCTGCCTCCCACTTACTCATTCACCCACATTATTCAACCTCTCCTGATGTCATTACTAAATCCATCTTCATGCTAATTTTTTGATCCTTCCATGCAAATCGTCTTTAAAATGTGCTTCTGAACAAACAGTGGCTCAGACTCGTTATTCTCAAGCGCTAGAGCGATATAAACCTGTCAAAGCTTGAATATGGTAATTAAAAGTCGAGGTCCTAAACCTACTGTATATGTACTACCATACCTATTGTGGCTGTACATGTGTCCTCCATCCTTACAAATTTGAGAGCAGTGAAGGGAGAATAATTGAGGCTGTGTATACCATTAAAAAAAGGAAAAACCTTATTTTCCATGTTGACTTTGTTGGGCGAGAATAGTAATAATACATTTCATTCATAGCTTGTTCCGCTGCCCTTTATTTAAAAAATCATGAACATCGCTAGAGCTAGTGCTAGAGAGCCGACAGCTAATGTTGTGAGTTAAGCACCGAACATGAGTTGAGGATGGATAGCTAGTTAGCTACCCTTTAACTTTACTTGAATTTCTGTCCCTTTTTATCCTCTACCAAAATTAGATAACCAGCTTGCTAGCTGCTTGCCACCTAGACTGTCTTGCCACTTTCCGATGCAAGGTTGCCTCTCCTTTGATTTGCTACCTGCAAAGTGGCAGATGTTACAGTACAGGCCTTGTGCACATGGTTGTTCACACATCCCTGCCATTCAATTCTGTACATTTGTATCTTTTTTTTTTCTTTTCCAGCAGTCTCAGGTGGCCAGGCGTATCCTAGCAACATTGTGGCGTTTCTTATCAGTCATAAGAAGTGCTTTTTTTTTAGCAGTGTAAAAACAGCCTAACAAAGTAGCTAAGAGAGGACTGGTATCTCACCCTGTCTTAATAGTCTAACCACTTTGTTCAGAATTTATTCTCAAAAACTCCCATGTAAGTTCAGTGCGTCTTTTTGTTTCTAATTACCTGACAATTTTGTAGTTTACAGGATGATTAGCAACACCATTAGAGTCATTGTAACATCCAGGCTACTGCTCATAGGGTACTATTTTAACCTCTTGTCTTGTAAACACAACACTTACTTGAACTTCTGTCAAGACTAGTAAGTAAACAGCTAGCAACAGTAAAACATATTAATTGCTTCCTTAAAGCAGCAGCAACATCTGTAACAAACACAGTGGTGGTACTAAAAGCTTGCGAAAGCAAAACAGAGGACGTCAGGCATCTATTATCACCACAGCTTCATACAGTAGTTTTGGACAGTGTGTATATGTTTAATTAAAAAGTGCATTGTTTCCACAATTAACAGTGAAGAAAGACTAAATTAAATTGTATATGTGTTTAAAAAAAAAAAAAAACACACATAGAGGTGGGGGAAAAATCAATACAACATACAGTATTGCAATGTTTTGCATGGCAATATTGTATCAATATACGGACACCAAGTATCTTAACAGATTCAAAAGTTTATCTTCAGATAAAAACAGATGTCTACAAAGTTTTCATCTGGAGACATAATTTTCAGTTTTCAAAAATATATACAGTATATTATTGCATATTGTATCAAGACACAGGTATCGTGATAATATAGTTTTGCAAGGCCTCTGGTTATTCCTACACCTACAAACACAGTATCAGTGCTATCTGGACGGTGTCACCCTAGCAGTCTGGTTCTAAAAAAGAGTATTGTTTCCAGCCTTCACAGGCATGGCCTTGTTTATTCATAGCAATTACACTAATGTCTCAAAATGTATGTGGTAATGATTTATTGATGTAAAAACGCTGCACGTAGCACCATTAAATCCATCTAGAGACCAAGCCTTTCCAAATAATCCTCACTACACCTTGTTTGTAGGAAGGGCTGACCCAGCTTCATCCATCCATCTATCCATTAACCCTCCACGTCATTAGTTCACTCGTCTATCCACCCACCCATCAGCCACCCTTCATTCCTCTCCTTTCTTTTACGAAAGCTGATGTTTAGCTCTCTATAGCAAATCATTTTTCCTTTTCTCCTTTTTCTGCCTTCCCTCCCCCCTCCCATCTTCTTTTGCAGGATCCATGGAGTGCATTAGGAGATTAAAAAGAAAAGGAGAGATGAAGCACCTCCTGTCCATGTGCCAACTCCCTCAAGCTGCTGGCCCTTCCTCCCTCCATCTTCCTCTTTACTTTTCATTTTTATCGCTCCCTCTCTCTCTTAATTTCTCCCCAAAGAGTCTGTTAGATTTCAGTGGGAATGCATTTTCTCTTTTAACAAATTTATAAAAGCTTACCGACCCTCTTATCGTCCTTTTCCATCTCTGCCTTTCTAAGTCTGCCTCTCTCTCTCTCACATCTTCACTTTCGTTTTCTCAGAAGCTTTTGCGTTCCATACCCCTGCTGTTCAGTTTATCTGTTTTCATCCCCCTTGTTTCCTCCCTCACTTCAGCTATGTGACTGAACCTCACATTTCCCTTCATCTTGCAGACACACTGGCTGTTCAAGTAAATCTTTTTCTCCCTTTGGTCTGTTTTTATTTCTACACATTTACCTCAATGTCCACTGAATGAAATATTAATTTTGTTTTTTACTAGTGAAAACTGGGACACAGCGGCACTCACAAGCTATTGTGTGAATATGAACCACATATATCATTAACACATTTTGACATTTGGGATGAAGTTCACAAAAGAGACTCATCTGTAAGTGGGCTCTTAGGTGATATCCAACATTTAAAGCATCCATACAGTTCAAAGGTAGATGTTTATGTTAAATCTTCTTACATTATCCATTT